>NC_057795.1:531561658-531857753 GCF_018294505.1 Triticum aestivum
GACGGAGACGAGGGCGGCGACGGGGACGGGGGCGGCGAGAGGGACGGGGGCGGCGACGGAGACGATCGAGGGCGGCGGCGACGGCAACGGAGACGGAAATAGAGGAACAAACAGAGAGGGAAAACGAAATTTTCAGATGTGTTGTATATATAGAGGGCACCTTTAGTACCGGTTGGAGCCACCAACCGGTACTAAAGGCCTGTTTTGGCCGGGCCAAGCGGCGGGAAGCGACCCCGTTTAGTACCGGGTGGTGGCACAAACCGGTACTAAAGGGGGGCGGCGGCGACGGCAACGGAGACGGAAACAGAGGAACAAACAGAGAGGGAAAACAAAATTTTCAGATGTGTTGTATATATAGAGGGCACCTTTAGTACCGGTTGGAGCCACCAACCGGTACTAAAGGCCTGTTTTGGCCGGGCCAAGCGGTGGGAAGCGACCCCGTTTAGTACCGGGTGGTGGCACAAACCGGTACTAAAGGCCCCCCCTTTAGTACCGGTTTGTGCCACGACCTGGTACTAAATGGGGTGCGCTGGCGCAGGTGCGGTGCGGCAAGTTTAGTCCCACCTCGCCGAGCGAAGGGCAGCCGCACTGGTTTATAAACCCAGCCGCGGCTGCCCTTTCGAACACCTCTATATAGCAGGCTTCTGGGCCTAACTAGGGCGCGCTGCCCTGTGAGCCTACTGGCCCTTCTGGGCCTGCATTTGCACACCCTAGGTCTGGCAGGCCCACCGGGCAGCGCCCCAACATTTTTTTTATATTTTTTTTCTTTTCTACATTTTTTTAATTTTTTTGCTTTATTTATTTTTGTGTTTTTTTGTGTATTTAGAGTTTCTTTGTGAATATTTTTGCTTTAGGTACAAAAAATTACAAACTTTCTGTTAGTGCCCGTAGTTTTCAAATTTGAATAGTTTAAATTTTGAATTATTTGAAATTAGTGTGAATCACTAGTTTGTGAATAACTTAACTTTGAAAAAAGTTTTTTCAGTGATTCTTTTTTCTTATGTTTAATATTATTGTGTTTTATCATTATATTCAATTTAGTAATGCTTAGGTTATTTAAAAAATGAAATGCCTTTGTAACAGTTCAATTTTTGTCGGAAACCCTGATACTTCGAAAGAGATTGTCCATTTTGTACACGAAGTGCATCCAGTTTTTGCCGTAACCCTCTCTACTTTCTTGCACATGCTATTTGTATGAAATTATGATACCATGCCAACTTTCAACCTTTTCTGAGTTCATTTGAAATGCTTTTCAATTTCAGGGTCATTTAGCTGGAAAAAAAATCAGTAAATGCATGAAAAGAATTTGTTTGCACATAAAATTTCTTCACGTTTCAAATGCCAAAACACATAACTACCCTAACTATTACAGACATTCCCTCCTGGGTGTGAAACACAGAAGAAAGTGATGATAGTGAAGCCGATCACAACCCAGATCTTTGGGTGTGAAACTTTTTCTTCGCATGTGTCCCTTTGCGCCGTAACCATGGAAAATCTTCATCATTTAATGGGATGCTCGGGTCAATATTCACTGTGAATGGAGCAATTTCATCAAACTTTTCATAAACTTCTGACTTGTCTGTCTTGTCATCCACTCCCACGATGTTTCTCTTCCCAGAAAGAACTATGTGCCGCTTTGGCTCATCGTACGATGCATTCGCTTCCTTATCTTTTCTTTTTCTTGGCTTGGTAGACATGTCCTTCACATAAAAAACCTGTGCCACATCATTGGCTAGGACGAATGGTTCGTCTGCATACGCAAGATTGTTGAGATCCACTATTGTCATTCCGTACTACGGGTCTTCCGTTACCCCGCCTCGTGTCATATTGACCCATTTGCACCGAAACAAAGGGACCTTTAAACCACGTCGATAGTCAAGTTCCCATATGTCCTGTACATAACCATAATATGTTTCCTTTCCCATCTTGGTTTCTGCATCAAAGCGGACACCACTGTTTTGGTTGGTGCTCTTCTTATCTTGGGCGATCGTGTAAAATGTATTACCGTTTATCTCGTACCCTTTGAAAGTCATTATATTCGAAGATGGTAACTGGGACAGCAAGTACAGGTCATCTTCAATAGAGGTGTGATGCATGGTACGTGTCTGCAACCAGCTGGTGAAACTCCTGGTTTGTTCACGTGTAATCCAGTCATCAGACCACTCCGGGTGTTTAGAGCGTAGCAAATTCTTGTGTTCATCCATATACGGAGCCACCAAGGTGGAATTCTGTAGAACTGTGTAGTGTGCTTCAGTGAGAGAATGTCTGTCCATACATATTATTTGTTCCCCTCCTAGCGTGCCTTTTCCATCCAGTCTGCCCTTATGCCGTGATTCAGGAACACCAATCGGCTTAAGGTCAGGAATAAAGTCAATACAAAACTCAGTGACCTCCTCATTTTGATGGCCCTTGGAGATGCTTGCTTCTGGCCTAGCACGATTATGAACATATTTCTTTAAGACTCCCATGAACCACTCAAAGGGGAACATATTGTGTAGAAATACAGGACCCAAAACGTTAATCTCTTCGCATAGGTGAACTAGGACGTGCGTCATGATGTTGAACAAGGATGGTGGGAACACCAAGTCGAAACTGACAAGACATTGCACCAAATCATTCTGTAACCTTGGTATGATTTCTGGATCGATTACCTTCTGAGAGATTGCATTGAGAAATGCACATAGCTTCACATTGGCTAATCGAACGTTTTCCGGTAGAAGCCTCCTCAATGCAACCGGAAGCAGTTGCGTCATAATCACGTGGCAGTCATGAGACTTTAGGTTCTGGAACTTTTTCTCTGCCATGTTTATTATTCCCTTTATATTCGACGAGAAGCCAGAGTGTACCTTAATACAGAGCAGGCATTCAAAGAAGATTTCCTTCTCTTCTTTGGTAAGAGCGTAGATTGCATGACCCTGATGTATGCCATCTTCTCCGTGCATACGTTGCTGGTCCTCCCGTGCCTCAGGTGTATCTTTTGTCTTCCCATACACGCCCAAGAAGCCAAGCAGGGTCACGCAAAGATTCTTCGTCACGTGCATCACGCCGATTGCGGAGAGGACCTCTAGGTCTTTCCAATATGGCAGGTCCCAAAATATAGATTTCTTCTTCCACATGGGTGCGTGTCCGTCAGCGTCCTTCAGAACAGATTGTCCGCCAGGACCCTTTCCAAATATCACCTTCAAATCCTTGACCATATCATGTACATCAGCACCAGTACGGTGGCGAGGCTTCGTCCGGTGATCCGCCTCACCTTTGAAATGCTTGCCTTTCTTTCTTACGGGATGCCTGCTCGGATGAAATCGACGATGTCCCAGGTACACATTCTTCTTAAAACTATTCAAATATATACTGTCGGTATCATCCAAACAGTGCGTGCATCCGCGGTATCCCTTGTTTGTCTGTCCTGAAAGGTTACTGAGAGCAGGCCAATCATTGATGGTCACGAACAGCAACGCCTTTGGGTCAAATTCTTCCCCCATGTGCTCATCCCATGCACGTACACCTGTTCCATTCCACAGTTGTAAGAGTTCTTCAACTAATGGCCTTAGGTACACATCAATGTCGTTGTCGGGTTGCTTAGGGCCTTGGATGAGCACTGGCATCATAATGAACTTCCGCTTCATGCACAACCAAGGAGGAAGGTTATACAAACATAGAGTCACAGGCCAGGTGCTATGGTTGCTGCTCTGCTCCCCAAAAGGATTAATGACATCTGCGCTTAGACCAAACCATACGCTCCTTGCGTCATCTGCAAACTCCTTCCCGTACTTTCTTTCGATTTTTCTCCACTGCGACCCGTCAGCGGGTACTCTCAACTTTCTTTATTTCTTACGGTCTTCTCTATGCCATCGCATCGCCTGGCATGCTCTTTGTTTTGTAACAAACATTTCAACTGTGGTATTATAGGAGAATACCACATCACCTTGGCAGGAATCTTTTTCCTGGGGCGCTCGCCCTCGACATCACCAGGCTCATTGCGGCTGATCTTATAGCGCAATGCACCACATACCGGGCAAGCGTTCAAATCCTCGTACTCACCGCGGTAGAGGATGCAATCATTAGGGCATGCATGTATCTTCTGCACCTCTAACCCTAGAGGGCAGACAGCCTTCTTTGCTTCGTACGTACTCTCGGGCAATTCGTTGTCCTTTCGAAGCATATCCTTTATCATTACCAGCAACTTTCCAAATCCCTTGTCAGATACACCATTCTCTGCCTTCCATTGCAGCAATTCCAGTGTGGTGCCCAGCTTTTTCTTGTCACCTAAGCAATTCAGGTACAACAATTTGTTGTGATCCTCTAACATGCGCTGCAACTTCTTCTTCTCCAAATCACTTGCGCAGTTTCTCTTTGCATCGGCAATGGCTCGACCTAGATCATCAATGGGCTCATCTGATGCCTCTTCTTCAGATTCTTCCCGCATTACCGGCTCAACTTCTTCCCCCATTGTTGAATCATCGTATTCAGGGAATCCATGGCCAGGATAGCTGTCGTCATCCTCTTCTTCTTCATTGTCTTCCATCATAACCCCTCTTTCTCCGTGCTTGGTCCAAACATTATAGTGGGGCATGAAACCGGACTCAAACAGGTGGACGTGAATGGTTCTTGACGTAGAGTAATTGCGACCATTCTTACAGCCAGCACATGGACAATGCATAAAACCATCCACCCGCTTGTTTGCCTCAGCCGCAAGCAGAAAAGTATGCACGCCCTCAACGAACTAGGGAGAGCATTGGTCATCGTACATCCATTGCCGGCTCATCTTCATTACACAACACCGAATAGACCAAATTAATACAAGTTCATACATAAAGTTCATACAACACTTAAATGCAACAAACAAATAACTCTCTAGCTAAAGCATTTAAATGCAACAACAAATGCGATCAGGATCGCAACTAAGGTAACAATTGATCCAACAGCATAATGATACCAAGCCTCACTATCGATGGCATATTTTCTAATCTTTCTAATCTTCAAGCGCATTTTCTCCATCTTGATCTTGTGATCATCGACGACATCGGCAACATGCAACTCCAATTCCATCTTCACCCCCTCAATTCTTTTCAATTTTTCTTTCAAGTACTCGTTTTCTCTTTCAACTAAATTTAACCTCTCAACAATAGGGTTAGTTGGAATTTCCGGTTCACATACCTCCTAGATAAAAATATCTATGTCAACTTGATAGACATAATTTGTCATAAACACGAAATGCAACAAATAGTTTTAAAAGAGAATATACCACATCCAAATCATAATAAGGACGAGGGCCTAAGGGGACGGATATCAAAACCATAGCACTATGTATAACAAACAACGTACGGGAAAGATAATTATTATACGAGTAACTATATATCCAAATCACACAAACATCAATTTTTTATATAAAATTTCATGAACAAGAGGCTCACCACAAGGTGGTCCCGGCGACGGGATGGTGCGGGCGATCGACGGTGGTTACGACGGAGATTTAGAAGGCACTAAGTAAACCACACCTACATATATATATTTCCTCCCAAATTACTAAACTACAAATTAATAACTATATAAAGCATTGCAAGAGCTAATCTAGCAATGAGAGATGAAAGGACAAAGTTGCTAACCTTTGTGATCACTTGAATGGATGGGGGCCTTCAAATCTTGACAAATTTTGGGAAAAATGTGTGATGAGCTCGAGGGGAGAAGAGGAAGAACAGAGAGGAGAGGAGAGGGGAAAGGGGGAAGAATAGAGCGAGCTGGACGAAGGGTTTATATGCAGGAGGACCTATAGTACCGGTTCGTGGCACGAACCGGTACTAAAGGTGCTGGAGGGGGCCCAGACTGACAACATCCTGCCACCACTCTCATTAGTACCGGTTCGTGGCACGAACCGATGCTAAAGGTTAGCCACGAACCGGTACTAATGAGAGCGGCCCGGCTAGCCGTTGGAACCGGCACTAATGTATACATTTGTGCCGGCTCTAATACAAACCGGCACTAATGTGCTTCACGTTTGACCCTTTTTCTACTAGTGTTTCCCCGTTAGAATAAAGGATCATGCTAAAGCTTCAATCGTGGTTCGTAAGAGTAATGCTAGAACACCTACACCCCCTGAGCAAATTAAAGTTGGACCTAGTATTGCTATGGTTAAATACCTCTTGGTAGATATATTGATGGGAATGTTATTTATGTCTGCGATGAAGCTGATAGAATTGCTAGACCCGATACTAAAGGTAAACATAGACCTATTGTTGGCATGCCTATTGTTTCTGTTAAAATGGGAGATCATTGTTATCATGGCTTATGTGATATGGGTGGTAGTGCGAGTGCAATACCTCATTCCTTATACAAAGAAATTATGCATGATATTGCACCTGCTGAAATAGAAGGTATTGATGTTACTATTAAGCTTGCCAATAGAGATACTATTTCACCAATTGGGGTTGTTAGAGATGTTGAAGTCTTGTGTGGGAAAATTAAATATCCCACTGATTTTCTTGTTCTTGGTTCCCCACAAGATGACTTTTGTCCCATTATATTTGGTAGACCCTTCTTGAATACTGTTAATGCTAGGATAGACTGTGAAAAGGATATTGTTACTGTTGGTTTAGGGGATATGTCTCATGACTTTAATTTTGCTAAATTTCATAGACAACCCCATGATAAAGAATTGCCTAGTAAAGATGAAATTATTGGTCTTGCTTCTATTTCCATGCCTCCTAATGATCCTTTAGAACAATTTTTGCTAGACCATGAAAATGATATGTTTATGAATGAAAGAAGGGAAATAGATGAAGTATTCTTTAAACAGGTACCTATTTTGAAACACAACTTGCATGTTAAAATCCTAGGGGATCCTCCTCCACCCAAGGGAGATCCCGTGTTTGAGCTTAAAAAATTACCTGACACTTTGAAATATGCTTATCTTGATGAAAAGAAGATATATCCTGTTATTATTAGTGCTAACCTTTCAGAGCGGGAAGAAGAAGCACCGTGCTACTATTGGATATACTCTTGATGATCTTAAGGGCATTAGTCCCACTCTATATCAGCACAAAATAAAACTGGAGGAAGACGCTAAACCAATTGTTGATCACCAACGACGGTTAAATCCTAAGATGAAAGAAGTTGTAAGAAATGAAATACTAAAGCTTCTAGAGGAAGGTATAATTTATCCTGTTGCTGATAGTCAGTGGGTAAGTCATGTCCATTGTGTCCCTAAGAAGGGAGGTATTACTGTTGTTCCTAATGATAAAGATGAATTGGTCCCACAAAGAATTTTTATAGGTTATAGAATGGTAATTGATTTCCTCAAATTAAATAAAGCTACTAGAAAGGATCATTACCCTTTACCTTTTGTTGATCAAATACTAGAAAGACTATCTAAACATACACATTTTTGATTTCTAGATGGTTACTCTGGTCTCTCTCAAATACCTGTGTCAAAAGAGAAAGAGGATAAGAGCACCTTTACTTACCCTTTCGGTACCTTTGCTTATAGATGTATGCCTTTTGGTTTATGTAATTGATGTCTACTACGCAACCTTCTCCTTTTGTAGACGTTGTTGGGCCTCCAAGTGCAGAGGTTTGTAGGACAGTAACAAATTTCTCTCAAGTGGATGACCTAAGGTTTATCAATCCGTGGGAGGCGTAGGATGAAGATGGTGTCTCTCAAGCAACCCTCCAACCAAATAACCAACAGTCTCTTGTGTCCCCAACACACCCAATACAATGGCAAATTGTATAGGTGCACTAGTTCGGTGAAGAGATGGTGATACAAGTGCAATATGGATGGTAGATATGGGTATTTGTAATCTGAAAATATAAAAACAGCAAGGTAACTAATGATAAAAGTGAGCGTAAATGGTATTGCAATGGTAGGAAACAAGGCCTAAGGTTCATAGTTTCACTAGTGCAAGTTCTCTCAACAATAATAACATACTTGGATCATATAACTATCCCTCAACATGCAACAAAGAGTCACTCCAAAGTCACTAATAGAGGAGAACAAATGAAGAGATTATGGTACGGTATGAAACCACCTCAAAGTTATCCTTTCTGCTCGATCTATTCAAGAGTCCATAGTAAAATAACACGAAGCTATTTTTCCATTCGATCTATCATAGAGTTCATACTAGAATAACACCTTAAGACACAAATACACCAAAACCCTAATGTCACCTAGATACTCCAATGTCACCTCAAGTGTCTGTGGGCATGATTATATGATATGCATCACACAATCTCGGATTCATCTATTCAACCAACACAAAGTACTTCAAAGAGTGCCCCAAAGTTTCTACCGGAGTGTCAAGACGAAAATGTGTGCCAACCCCTATGCATAGGTTCATGGGCGGAACCCGCAAGTTGATCACCAAAACATACATCCAGTGGATCATGTGATATCCCATTGTCACCACAGATAAGCATGACAAGACATACATCAAGTGTTCTCAAATCCTTAAAGACTCAATCCGATAAGATAACTTCAAAGGGAAAACTCAATCCATTACAAGAGAGTAGAGGGGGAGAAACATCATAAGATCCAACTATAATAGCAAAGCTCGCGATACATCAAGATCGTGCCATAGAGAGAACATGAGAGAGAGAGAGAGATCAAACAAATAGCTACTGGTACATACCCTCAGCCCCGAGGGTGAACTACTCCCTCCTCGTCATGGAGAGCGTCGGGATGATGAAAATGGCCACCGGTGAGGGATCCCTGTCGGTGTCAAAACCGGCGGATCTCGGGTAGGGGGTCCCGATCTGTGCGTCTTAGGCTGATGGTAACAGGAAGCAAGGGACACAATGTTTACCCCGGTTCGGGCCCTCTCGATGGAGGTAAAACCCTACTTCCTGCTTGAGTAATATTGATGATATGAGTAGTACAAGAGTAGATCTACCACGAGATCGTAGAGGCTAAACCCTAAGAGCTAGCCTATGATGGTATGATTGTAATCATGATCGGCCTTCTAAGAACAAACCTCTCCGGTTTATATGGACAATGGAGAGGGCTAGGGTTTACATGGAGTCGGTTACAAGGAAGGAAACACAATATCCGGATCGCCAAGCTTGCCTTCCACGCAAAGGAGAGTCCCATCCGGACACGGGCCGAAGTCTTGAGTCTTGTATCTTCACACTTCAATAGTCTGGACGATGTATACAGTCCGGCTGTCCGGATACCCCCTAATCCAGGACTCCCTCAGTAGCCCCTGAACCAGGCTTCAATGACGATGAGTCTGGCGCGCAGTCTTGTCTTCGGCATTGCAAGGCGGGTTCCTTCTCTGAATACTCCAAAGTAATTATCGAACACGTAGACCGTGTCTGGATCCACAAAATGATCTTCACATACCGCCGTAGAGAGAGAATGATATTTCACAAATACAATCTGCTGACAATTTTTAGACAACATGACATGTCATCAAGGTCGGGTCATTATTCGAGCCGTTTTCCTACAACCAGCCACAGCGCATATCGCGAAGTGGTTTCCTTGACACGTCTTGTCAAAGCAGAGATCGTGTCCCCTAATCAAGGGATTCTCATCAATACGGGTATGGGTAATCCCACCATGCCATTAATCACGGCGCTTGGGAAGTAAGCGATTCTCAACGGGCGAGTGGGGAGGCACACCGCTTTCGTCGCCTCTATAAAGGGATAAGAGTTCCCCATTTTTACCCACACCTTCTTCCTCTTTTGCCCACTCTTGCCCCCTTGAGCTCTAGCGCCCTAGCCCAAGTTTCCTATGCTCAACTAGACATGTCGGGAGCACGAGGCAAGTGGGTGGCTTCCACCGTGAAGGAGAAGCACATCACAAATCTTTGGGCGTCCGGATACTTGGCCGCAGACATAGCACACCGGATACCAGACGATGGGCAGGTCATTCCAACCCCGGGACCCCACGAGAGGGTCGTGTTTCTCGCCAACTTCGTCCGTGGACAGGGGTTTCCACTTCACCCCTTCGTCCATGGGCTCATGTTCTACTATGGGCTAGATTTCCATGATCTAGCCCCGAATTTCATCCTCAACATCTTGGCATTTATCGTCGTGTGTTAGGCCTTCCTCCGCATCAAGCCTCACTTCGGCTTGTGGCTGCAAATCTTCTACGTGAAGCCGAAGATCGTGAGCGGCCAACAAGCAGAGTGCGGAGGGGCCATGGTGGGCAAGATGCCTAACGTCACCTGGCTTGATGGCTCCTTCGCGGAAACCGTGAAGGGGTGGCAGTCGGGGTGGTTCTACATCACCGAGCCGCGCGGCGCCAACTGGGCAGCGGCCCCCGAGTCCCGATCCAGAACCCCCATGAGGGCTCACCTCCTGGGAAAGGAAGGGCCTGCCCTGGGGCGAATCTACAGAGCTAACCGGACTCCAGACCTGCATCAAGAGCATGAAGGACAAGAACATCAAGCTTGTCAATGTGATCCAGGTCATGCTCATTCGCTAGCTCCCGTGCCTAAGGCGGGCATTTAACCTGTGGGAGTTCGTCCCATCCGAACACAAGACACTTCGGAGGCTCTACGACATGACGCATAAAGGCGCACGGAAGGTGTTGTTCAAGGCCTCCGAAATACCTCCTCCCACATCCTAGGATCGCGGGCTTCACGCCGCGCGGCCTCCTAGTTAGGTGAGTTTTCAGGCTACCACCGGATTCGGTTCTTCCCAATATATTCATGGGGGAGCCTTAAGTCATTGTGCATATTTGTTCAGGATTATGTGGAGACAGCGGAGCAGATTGACTGTCCGGCTCCACTGCCAGAAGGCCCAGCTGATGTTCTCCTGACGGAGATGCTAGTCCCGGCGCCCTACAAGGTACCGAAGAAGAAGGCTGAAAAGAAGTCTCCGGGGATCCGAAAGGGTCTCCGGTGTAAGGTTGTGCCGGAAGCCTCGTCCGAAGGCGACAAGGCACACTTCTCCCACGAAGGGGAGGAGGAATAAGAAGAAGACGCCCCATCCGAAAAGGATGAGGGGCCTGGGGAGGCGGACCTGGGGGCCAGAAAAGGCCCTCGGCGCAAGGCCGTTATACCCGCATTGTCCGATGACGACAAGACAAATTCCTCCCTTGGAGGCGGGAGGAAGCAAGAAGAAACTCTACCTCCTTGCACTGGGGAGGAGAAAAAGAGGAAAGCCGCCCCGGAGGGGGAGGCTGGGGCATCCATGAAGGGAAAGGTGTCCTTTCCGGACTATTCCGCCATGGCCGCTCTCAGCAAGGAGGGGTGGCTACCTAGAGGGAAGCCCCTAGCGCGATCATAAGTGTCCGCACTTTATCATGACTTCACTCCATAGGGTTTTTTATAACACCGAACATATATGCAGTCCGGCCAGGGCTCACCCGAGGTATCTTCTTCAAGGTCCCTGAGCGATTCAGAGATGAATTCGCTCCCGATGGCCACTACTCCTCAGCCCGTGGATGACATGGAGGTGTTGTCCCGAAGGCTCCCAGAGCGAGGGGACGTGACTCTGGAGACGCCCCAAGGCGGGATTCCAGATCTCGGACACGCGGGCTTCAAGATCCCCGCGGATCGTATCGATGAGAGCCGCAGCAAGCCGGACTCTCATCCGGATACTGTGCTAGAGCCTTCAATGGCTCCTGAGGTGGGCAGGCGGCCCCTCACTAGGGAGGGTGAGCCGTCCGTGCCGATGACTTCCGTCACGCTAGAGGCGTCGGATAGTCTGCTAGTAGCGCTTCGCGGAGCTTCCATGGATGACAAGCACCGTACTCTTATGGTGCGGTGATACATCTCCAACGTATCTATAATTTTTCATTGCTCCATGCTACTTTATCTACTGTTTTGGAGTATATTGGGCTTTATTTTCCACTTTTATATTACTTTTGGGACTAACCTATTAACCGGAGGCCCAACCCAGAATTGTTGTTTTTTTTTGCCTTTTTCAGTATTCCAAAGAAACAGAATATCAAACGGAGTCCAAACGGAATGAAACCTTCGGGATCGTGATTTTCCAACCGAACGTGACCCAGGAGACTTGGACCCTACTCCAAGCAGTGCCTGAGGAGGTCACGAGGGTGGAAGGCGCCCCCCTTGGCGCGCCCCCTACCTCGTGGGCCCCTCGGAGCTCCACCGACATACTCCTTCCTCCTATATATACCTACGTATCCCCGAACGATCAGAATAGGAGCCAAAAACCTAATTCCACCGCCGCAACCTTCTGTATCCACGAGATCCCATCTTGGGGCCTGTTCCGGAGCTCCGCCGGAGGGGGCATCCACCATGGAGGGCTTCTACATCATCACCATAGCCCCTCCGATGAAGTGTGAGTAGTTCACTTCAGACCTTCGGGTCCAGAGCTAGTAGCTAGATGGCTTCTTCTCTCTTTTTGGATCTCAATACAATGTTCTCCCCCTCTCTCGTGGAGATCCATTTGATGTAATCTTCTTTTTGCGGTGTGTTTGTTGAGACCAATGAATTGTGGGTTTATGATCCAGTATTATCTATGGAAAATATTTGATTCTTCTCTGAATTCTTTTATGTATGATTGAGTTATCTTTGCAAATCTCTTCGAATTATCTTTTTTGTTTGGCCAACTAGATTGGTAGTTCTTGCAATGGGAGAAGTGCTTAGCTTTGGGTTCAATCTTGCGGTGTCCTTACTCAGTGACAGAAAGAGTTGCAAGGCATGTATTGTATTGTTGCCATCGAGGATAACAAGATGTTTTTTTTATCATATTGCATGAATTTATCCCTCTACATCATGTCATCTTGCTTACGACGTTACTCTCTTTTTACTTAATACTCTAGATGCATGCTGGATAGCGGTCGATGAGTGGAGTAATAGTAGTAGATGCAGAATCATTTCGATCTACTTGTTTTGGACGTGATGCCTATATACATGATCATTGCCTAGATATACTCATAACTATGCTCAATTCTGTCAATTTCTCAACAGTAATTTGTTCACCCACCGTAGAATACGTATGCTCTTGAGAGAAGCCACTAGTGAAACCTATGGCCCCCGGGTCTATTCTCATCATATCAATATATATCACTTTATTTACTTGCTTTGTTTTGACTTTGCCTTTACTTTTACTTTGCATCTATCTATCAAAAATACCAAAAATATTATCTCTATCAGATCTCACTCTCGTAAGTGATCGTGAAGGGATTGAGAACCCCTAAGCATTGGTTGCGAGTTGCTATCATTTTGTGTAGGTACGAGGGACTTGTGCGTGGTCTCCTACTGGATTGATACCTTGGTTCTCAAAATCTGAGGGAAATACTTATGCTACACTACTGCATCATCCTCTCCTCTTCGGGGAAATCCAACGCAGTGCTCAAGAGGTAGCAAGAAGAATTTCTGGCGCCATTGCCGGGGAGGCTCACGCAAGCAAGTCAACCGTACCAAGTACCCATCGCAATCCCTATCTCTCGCATTTCATTATTTGCCATTTGCCTCTCGTTTTCCTCTCCCCCACTTCACCCTTGACATTTTATTTGCCCTCTCTTTCCCAATCTCCTCCTCTCTTTCCCGTTTGCCTTTTTTCTCGTCGCCTTTCTGTTTGCTTGTGTGTTGCATTAGTTGTTGCCATGGCACAAGATAATACCAAATTGTGTGATTTCTCGAATACCAATAATAATGATTTCCTTTGTACTCCGATTGCTCCTATTAATAATGATGAGTCTTGTGAAATCAATACCGCTTTGTTGAATCTTGTTATGAAAGATCAATTCGCTGGCCTTCCTAGTGAAGATGCCGCTACTCATCTAAACAATTTTTTTGATTTGTGTGATATCCAAAAAAAGAAAGATACGGATAACAATATTGTAAAATTGAAGTTATTTCCGTTTTCACTTAGAGCTCGTGCTAAAGTTTGGTTTTCATCTTGGCCTAAAAATAGTATTGATTCTTGGAATAAGTGCAAACATGTTTTTATGTTTAAGTATTTTCCTCCCGCTAAGATTATCACTCTTAGGAACGATATCATGAATTTTTAACAACTTGATCATGAGCATGTTGCCCAATCTTGGGAAAGAATGAAATTAATGCTTCACAATTACCCTACTCATGGTTTGAATTTATGGATGATCATACAAATTTTTTATGCCGGATTGAATTTTTCTTCTAGAAATCTTTTAGATTCGGCCGCGGGAGGCACTTTTATGGAAATTACGTTAGGGGATGCTACCAAATTGCTTGATAATATTATGGCTAATTATTCTCAATGGCACACCGAAAGATCTTATAGTAAAAAAGTGCATGCTATAGAAGAAATCAATGTTTTGAGTGAAAAGATGGATGAACTTATGAAGATGTTTGCTCCTAAAAATACTCCTCTTGATCCCAATGATATGCCTTTATCTACTTTGCTTGAGAATAATAATGAATCTATGGATGTGAATTTTGTTGGTAGGAATAGTTTTGGAAACAACGCGTATAGAGGGAATTTTAATCCTAGGCCTTATCCTAGTAATCCTTCTAATAATCATGGAAATTCCTACAACAACTCTTATGGAAATTTTAATAAGATGCCCTCTGAATTTGAGAGTACTGTTAAAGAGTTAATGAATTCACAAAAGAATTTTAATGCTTTGCTTGAAGAGAAATTGCTTAAAGTTGATGATTTGGCTAGGAACGTTGATATAATTTCTCTTGAAATTGATTCTTTAAAGCTTAGATCTATTCCTCCTAAACATGATATCAGTGAGTCTCTCAAAACCATGAGAATTTCCATTGATGAGTGCAAGGAAAGAACCGCTAGGATGCGTGCTTCCAAAGATGCCTTTATTAAAGCGTGTTCTTCCAATCCCTATCAAAATCAAGATGAAGATCTAAAAGTTATTCATGTGTCCCCCATTAAATCTTTGTTTTGCAATATGAATCTTGATGAATCTGAAGATTATCTTCCTTTACCAAGAAGGCATTCTAAGAATTCGAAGTTTCTAGATCTTGATGATGAAATTGATGAAAGTGGGATTGAAATAAATAAAAACCGTGATGTTGCTAAACCCACTATTTTGGATCTCAAGGAATTTAATTATGAAAATTGCTCTTTTATTGGTTGTATTTCCTTGTTGCAATCTGTGCTAGATTCTCCTCATGCTTATAGTCAAAATAAGGCCTTTACCGAACATATTGTTGATGCCTTGATGCAATCTTATGAAGAAAAACTTGAGTTGAAAGTTTCTATCCCTAGAAAACTCTATGATGAGTGGTAACCTACTATTAAAATTAAAATTAAAGATTTTGAGTTTCATGCTTTGTGTGATTTGGGTGCTAGTGTCTCTACTATCCCCAAAACTTTATGTGATTCGCTAGATTTCGGTGATCTTGATGATTGCTCTCTAAACTTGCATCTTGCGGATTACACTATTAAAAAGCCTATGGGAAGAATTAGTGATGTTCTTATTGTTGCAAATAGGAATTATGTGCCCGTAGATTTTATCGTTCTTGATATAGATTGCAATCCTTCATGTCCTATTATTCTTGGAAGACCTTTCCTTAGAACGATTGGTGCAATTATTGATATGAAGGAAGGGAATATTAGATTCCAATTTCCCTTAAAGAAGGGTATGGAACACTTCCCTAGAAAGAAAATAAAATTACCATATGAATCTATCATGAGAGCCACTTATGGATTGCCTACCAAAGATGGCAATACCTAGATCTATCCTTGCTTTTATGCCTAGCTAAGGGCGTTAAACGATAGCGCTTGTTGGGAGGCAACCCAATTTTATTTTGTGTTTTTTGTTTTGGCTTCTGTTTAGGAATAAATAATCCATATACCTTCTGTTTGGATGTGGTTTTGTGTTTTAATTAGTGTTTGTGCCAAGTAGGACCTATAGGATAACCTACGATGATAGTTGATTTGATTCTGCTGAAAAACAGAAACTTTGCGCGCACGAATTTAGTTATGATAAATCATAGGAACGTGATTTTGCGTTGATTATTTTTTCTGTTAATCCATATACAAATTGTCCAGGACTTCCTGTTTTCGTGTAATTTTTAGAGTTCCAGAAGTTTGCGTTAGTTACAGATTGCTACAGACTGTTCTGTTTTTGACAGATTCTGTTTTTCGTGTGTTGTTTGCTTATTTTGTTGAATCTATGGCTAGTAAATTAGTTTATAAACCATAGAGAAGTTGTAATCCAGTAGGTTTAACACCAATATAAATAAAGAATGAGCTCATTACAGTACCTTGAAGTAGTCTTTTGTTTTATTTCTCTAACGGAGCTCATGAGATTTCTGTTGAGTTTTGTGCTGTGAAGTTTTCAAGTTTTGGGTGAATTCTTTTGATGGATTATGGAACAAGGAGTGGAAAGAGCCTAAGCTTGGGCATGCCCATGGCACCCCCAAGATAATCCAAGGACACCAAAAATTCAATGCTTGGGGATGCCCCAGAAGGCATCCCCTCTTTCGTCCACTTCCATCGGTAATTTACTTGGAGCTATATTTTTTTCACCAACATGATATGTGTTTTGCTTGGAGCGTCTTGTATTATTTGTCTCTTTGCTTGTTAGTCTACCACAATCATTCTTGCTGTACACATCTTTTGAGAGAGCCATACATGAATTGGAATTTGTTAGAATACTCTATGTGCTTCACTTATATCTTTTGAGCTTGATAGTTTTGCTCATAGTGCTTCACTTATATCTTTTGAGCGTGATAATTTTTGCTCTAGTACTTCACTTAGATCTTTTAGAGCACGGTGGTGGATTTTTTTAAAGAAACTATCTGATCTCTCATGCTTCACTTATATTATTTTGAGAGTCTTTAATAGCATGGTAATTTGCTTAATGTTAATATACTTGGTGTTCAAGATATGTGAAACTTTCTTTTGAGTGAATTGAATACTAAGATAAGTTTGATGCTTGATAATTGTTTTGAGATATGGAGGTGATAATATCAAAGTCGTGCTAGTTGGGTGATTATGAATTTGATGAATACTTGTGTTGAAGTTTCTGATTCCTGTAGCATGCACGTATGGTGAACCGTTATGTGATGAACTCGGAGCATGATTTATTTATTGATTGTCTTCCATATGAGTGGCGGTCAGGGACGAGCGATGGTCTTTTCCTACCAATCTATCCCCCTAGGAGCATGCGTGTAATACTTTGCTTTGATAACTCCTAGATTTTTGCAACAGGTATATGAGTTCTTTATGACTAATGTTGAGTCCATGGATTATACGCACTTTTCCCATCCTTCCATTTTTGCTAGCCTCTCTAATACCGCGCACTTTTCGCCGGTATCATACACCCACCATATACCTTCCTCAAAACAGCCACCATACCTACCTATCATGGCATTTCCATAGCCATTCCGAGATATATTGCCATGCAACTTTCCACCATTCCGTTTATTATGACACGCTCCATCATTGTCATATTGCTAGCATGATCATGTAGTTGACATTGTATTTGTGGCAAAGCCACCGTTCATAATTCTTTCATACATGTCACTCATGATTCATTGCACATCCCGGTACACCGCTGGAGGCATTCATATAGAGTAATATTTTGTTCTAAGTATCGAGTTGTAATTGTTGAGTTGTAAGGAAAATAAAAGTGTGATGATCATCATTATAAGAGCATTGTCCCAAGTGAGGAAAGGATGATGGAGACTATGATTCCCCCATAAGTTGGGATGAGACTCCGGACTTTAAAATAAAAATAAAAAAGAGGCCATAAGAAAGGAGAAGAGAAGGCCCAAATAAAAAAAATGAGAGAAAAAGAGAGAAGGGACAATGCTACTATCCTTTTACCAGACTTGTGCTTCAAAGTAGCACCAAGATTTTCATGATAGATAGTCTCTCATTTTGTCATTTTCATATACTAGTGGGAATTTTTGATTATAGAACTTGGCTTGTATATTCCAATGATGGGCTTCCTCAAAATGCCTTAGGTCTTCGTGAGCAAGCAAGTTGATGCACACCCACTTAGTTTCTTTTGTAGAGCTTTCATATACTTATAGCTCTAGTGCATCCGTTGCATGGCAATCCCTACTCACTCACATTGATATCTATTTATGGGCATCTCCATAGCCCGTTGATACGCCTAGTTGATGTGAGACTGTCTTCCCTCTTTTTGTCTTTTCCACAACCACCCTTCTATTCCACCTATAGTGCTATATCCATGGCTCAGGCTCATTTATTGCGTGAAGATTGAAAAAGTTTTGAGAATGTCGTAAGTATGAAACAATTTCTTGGCTTGTCATCGGGGTTGTGCATGATTTAAATATTTTGTGTGGGGAATATGGAGCATAGCCAGACTATATGATTTTGTAGGGATAACTTTCTTTTGCCATGTTATTTTGAGAAGACATGATTGCTTTGACTAGTATGCTTGAAGTATTATTATTTTTGTGTCAATGTGAACTTTTGTCTTGAATATTTCGGATCTGAATATTCATATCACAATTAAGAAGATTTACACTGAAATTATGCTAAAGTATCACTCCGCATCAAAAATTCTTTTTTATCATTTACCTACTCGAGGACGAGCAGGAATTAAGCTTGGGGATGCCTGATACATCTCCAACGTATCTATAATTTTTCATTGCTCCATGCTACATTATCTACTGTTTTGGAGTATATTGGGCTTTATTTTCCACTTTTATATTACTTTTGGGACTAACCTATTAACCGGAGGCCCAACCCAGAATTGTTGTTTTTTTTTGCCTTTTTCAGTATTCCAAAGAAACAGAATATCAAACGGAGTCCAAACGGAATGAAACCTTCGGGATCGTGATTTTCCAACCGAACGTGACCCAGGAGACTTGGACCCTACTCCAAGCAGTGCCTGAGGAGGTCACGAGGGTGGAAGGCGCCCCCCTTGGCGCGCCCCCTACCTCGTGGGCCCCTCGGAGCTCCACCGACATACTCCTTCCTCCTATATATACCTACGTATCCCCGAACGATCAGAATAGGAGCCAAAAACCTAATTCCACCGCCGCAACCTTCTGTATCCACGAGATCCCATCTTGGGGCCTGTTCCGGAGCTCCGCCGGAGGGGGCATCCACCATGGAGGGCTTCTACATCATCACCATAGCCCCTCCGATGAAGTGTGAGTAGTTTACTTCAGACCTTCGGGTCCATAGCTAGTAGCTAGATGTCTTCTTCTCTCTTTTTGGATATCAATACAATGTTCTCCCCCTCTCTCGTGGAGATTTATTCGATGTAATCTTCTTTTAGCGATGTGTTTGTTGAGACCGATGAATTGTGGGTTTATGATCCAGTATTATCTATGGAAAATATTTGATTCTTCTCTGAATTCTTTTATGTATGATTGAGTTATCTTTGCAAATCTCTTCGAATTATCTTTTTTGTTTGGCCAACTAGATTGGTAGTTCTTGCAATGGGAGAAGTGCTTAGCTTTGGGTTCAATCTTGCGGTGTCCTTACTCAGTGACAGAAAGAGTTGCAAGGCATGTATTGTATTGTTGCCATCGAGGATAACAAGATGTTTTTTTTATCATATTGCATGAATTTATCCCTCTACATCATGTCATCTTGCTTACGGCGTTACTCTATTTTTACTTAATACTCTAGATGCATGCTGGATAGCGTTCGATGAGTGGAGTAATAGTAGTAGATGTAGAATCGTTTCGATCTACTTGTTTTGGACGTGATGCCTATATACATGATCATTGCCTAGATATACTCATAATATGCTCAATTCTGTCAATTGCTCAACAGTAATTTGTTCACCCACCGTAGAATACTTACGCTCTTGAGAGAAGCCACTAGTGAAACCTATGGCCCCCGGGTCTATTCTCATCATATCAATCTATATCACTTTATTTACTTGCTTTGTTTTTACTTTACCTTTTACTTTTACTTTGCATCTATCTATCAAAAATACCAAAAATATTATCTCTATCAGATCTCACTCTCGTAAGTGATCGTGAAGGGATTGACAACCCCTAAGCGTTGGTTGCGAGTTGCTATCGTTTTGTGTAGGTATGAGGGACTTGTGCATGGTCTCCTACTGGATTGATACCTTGGTTCTCAAAAACTGAGAGAAATACTTACGCTACTTTACTGCATCATCCTCTCCTCTTCGGGGAAATCCAACACAGTGCTCAAGAGGTAGCATGCGGTGATTCAGAAGGTTCTGTCCGCAAAGAGCGGACTGACTGAAGCGTGTACCAGTCTCCTGACGGGCTTTGAGGTAAGTAATAAAAATGTATGAAATTACCACCCGATAGGTAGTAGCCCCTGATACTCTGTTTGGTATTCGGAAGGAAAACCAAACAGAGGGTCAATTATAATCCTCAAGAGTCTAATAATAAATATTCATGTGAATAAGCAGGCTGTGCTGCTTGCAGCTGCTGCCCGCACAGCCTAGGTTGCCGAAGTAAAGCGGGACCTGGAGCAGGCGCAGGGAGAGCTCGACCTCACGAAGAGGTAGCTCGAAGAGAATAAGGGTAAGTGATTCCCCGCTCTTATGTATTTAAGGATAGAAAAAATTGGTTAGTCTAACGCCAAAGCGTCGTGACTGTGTAACAGGGGCCACCGCCAAAGTGGCGTCCCTAAAGAAAGCGCTGTTCGAGGCCGAACACAAGGTGGCCTTGGAATGCAAGGAGCGCGAAAATCAAAGTGCTAGAGTGGGCGACGTACAGCAAGAGCTCCGGGGCCTCGGCAAGAAGGTCGAGTCCGTGGAGCATGACCTGAAGATGAAAGAGGCAAAGATTGTGAAGGCCCTCGTGAGTATGAGAGACGCCAAGGCCGAAGCCGAGAAGGCACAACAGGAAATCCAGGAGGCCAAAAAGATAGCGGCGGGTAAGAAATTCTTTATGCAAAGCAAACATGTGGAGGAGGCGTTTCTTTTACTTACCCGAATTCGGAGCTCTCCAGGGGCATTCGCAGATCTACCACGCAGCATATCAGATGCCGCAGAGTTCTACTGTGCCCAGGAGGGGAGCTCAACGGAGAAGTTGTTCTGGTCCCAGTATGCTGGGGCCGAACACCCAATGCCTCTGAGTGACCAACTGAAGCAGTTGGTCGAACTCCACAGGGCGGCCGAAGTGGCTATGAAAGATTTCATAGTCCGGATGTGGCCTGGTGAGCCCCTGCCCACTAGCTACTTCAGCCTGATCAAGCGGATGGTGAATATCTGTCCGTGGCTTGAAGTGATCAAGCAATCTGTTTGCATTGAGGGTGCCCGCCGGGACTTTTCCCGCGCGAAGGTGCATTGGGGCAAGCTGGATGCGAAGAAGCTGGTGAAGGACGGGCCGCCGAAGGGTAAGGCGCATCACCATCTCGAGATGTACTATGATGGCGTTAAGAAGGGCGCTCGTCTCATGGCCGATGAATGTACCAAGGACAAGATCTTTCACTAAATGTACCTCTGCCGCTATTGTAATTTAAAGACGAAGTTACTTGTGCTATATAGCACTGTTTGATTTAAAATATTACCTTCCGTGTGGCTGTTTATAGAATTCTGAAAGTTGGCCAGTCGGCGGCTTCCGCCCCCACGTAACTAGTACTGGGGTGTTCGTGGAAAACTCGGACACTCTTTATCCAAATGTTTGGTCCCTTAAGGAGGTGTCTGGCGCAGCGAACAAGGCAATCAGACTATGCGGCTTTATAACTTTCACTTAGCCATAGAAGTCTACAATTTTAAATTTCGGCGAAGCCCCTAGAATCTGGAAGGCCGAATTGGGGCGCTATATACGCCTAGATCGGACGAAGCCAATTTATCGCCTAAAGAGGAAAAATCTTTAAGGATTTTAAGACCTCTCAAATAGAGACCAGCTCTCGCCACATCATGCCGGTCAGTTTTCAGCTTTCTCTACTGAAGTGCTCGTCCGGAAGAACCGGGACACAATCGCGGTAGTTCTCCCTGTGCTACCTTGATGTCTACTACACAACCTTCTTCTTGTAGACGTTGTTGGGCCTACAAGTGCACAGGTTTGTAGGACAGTAGCAAATTTCCCTCAAGTGGATGACCTAAGGTTTATCAATCCGTAGGAGGCGTAGGAGGAAGATGGTCTCTCTCAAACAACCCTGCAACCAAATAAAAAAAAGTCTCTTGTGTCCCCAACACACCCAATACAATGGTAAATTGTATAGGTGCACTAGTTCGGCGAAGAGATGAAGATACAAGTGCAAAATAGATAGTAGACATAGGTTTTTGTAATCTGAAATAATAAAAACAGCAAGGTAACAAGCGGTAAAAGTGAGCGTAAACGGTATTGCAATGATAGGAAACAAGGCGTAGGGTTCATACTTTCACTAGTGTAAGTTCTCTCAACAATAATAACATAGATAGAACATATGACAAGCCCTCAACATGCAACAAAGAGTCACTCCAAAGCCACTAATAGCAGAGAACAAACATAGAGATTATGGTCGGGTACGAAATCACCAAAACATACATCAAGTGGCACATGATATCCCATTGTCACCATGGATAATCACGGCAAGACATACATCAAGTGTTCTCATAAAGACTCAATCCAATAAGAAAACTTCAAAGGGGAAACTCAATTCATCACAAGAGAGTAGAGGGGGAGAAACATCATAAGATCCAACTACAATAGCAAAGCTCGGGATACATCAAGATCGTGCCATAGAGGAACACGAGAGAGAACATGAGAGAGAACACGAGAGAGAGAGATCAAACACATAGCAACTGGTACATACCCTCAGCCCCGAGGGTGAACTACTCCCTCCTTGTCATGGATAGCGCCGGGATGATGAAGATGGCCTCCGGTAAT
Source organism: Triticum aestivum (assembly GCF_018294505.1). Classification (NCBI taxonomy): domain Eukaryota; kingdom Viridiplantae; phylum Streptophyta; class Magnoliopsida; order Poales; family Poaceae; genus Triticum; species Triticum aestivum. The sequence goes on from NC_057795.1 coordinate 531,584,308, forward strand.
GGGATCCCCCTCCGGCAGGGTGCCAGAACAGGGTCCCAATTGGTTTTTGGTGGCTACAGAGGCTTGCGGCGGCGGAACTCCTGATCTATCTTCTGTTCTGGAAGTTTTAGGGTACGTAGGTATATATGGGTGCAGGGAGAACGTCGGTGGAGCTACGGGGGCCCCATGAGGCAGGGGGGCGCGCCCAGGGGGGAGGGCGCGCCCCCCACCCTCGTGAGCACCTCCCGTATCTTCTGACGTGGGGTCCAAGTCCATCAGGTGGGTTTCCTTCCAAAAATAACTTCTCTAGTTGATTTCGATCCGTTTTGACTCCGTCTGATATTCCTTTTCCTCAAAACACTGAAATAGGCATCAAACAGCAAATCTGGGCTAGGCCTCCGGTTAATAGGTTAGTCCCAAAAATAATATAAAAGTGGATAATAAAGCCCAATATTGCCTAAAACAGTAGATAAAGTAGCATGGAGCAATCAAAAATTATAGATACGTTGGAGACATATCAAGCATCCCCAAGCTTAATTCCTGCTCGTCCTCGAGTAGGTAAATGATAAAAAAGAATTTTTGATGCAGAGTGATACTTTGGCATAATTTCAATGTAAATCTTCTTAATTGTGATATGAATATTCAGATCCGAAAGATTCAAGATAAAAGTTCATATTGACATAAAAATAATAACACTTCAAGCATACTAATCAAAGCAATCATGTCTTCTCAAAATAACATGGCCAAAGAAAGTTCATCCCTACAAAATCATATAGTTAGGCTATGCTTCATTTTTGTCACACAAAGATGTTCCCAACTTCTATACCCCCGATGACAAGCCAAGCAATTGTTTCATACTCAAATAATCTCAAACTTTTTCAACCTTCACGCAATACATGAGCGCGAGCCATGGATATAGCACTATGGGTGGAATAGAATATGATGATGGGGATTGTGTGGAGAAGACAAAAAAGGAGAAAGTCTCATATTGACAAGGATAATCAACGGGCTATGGAGATGCCCATCAATTGATGTCAACATGAGGAGTAGGGATTGCCATGCAACGGATGCACTAGAGCTATGAATGCTCAACAAAATAAAACTAGTGGGTGTGCGTCCAACTTGCTTGCTCATGAAGACCTAGGGCATTTGAGGAAGCCCCTCGTAGGAATATACAAGCCAAGTTCTATAATGAAAAATTCCCACTAGTATGAAAAGGACTACTTATGAGACTCACTACATGAGGAAGAAGGTGCTACTTTGAAGCACAATATATGAGACTCACTACATGAAGAACAAGGTGCTGCTTTGAAGCACAAATATATGAGACTGACTACATGAAGAACAAGGTGCTACTTTGAAGCACAAGTGTGGTAAAAAGATAGTAACATTGCCCCTTCTCTCTTTTTCTCTCATTTTTTTTATTTTTTTTGGGCCTTTCTTTTTTTTTATTTTGGCCTTTCTCTTTTTTTGGGCCTTTCTTTTTTTGCCTTTCTTCTTTTTTTTGATTCGTCCAGAGTCTCATCCCGACTTGTGGCGGAATCATAGTCTCCATCATCCTTTTCCTCACTGGGGCAATGCTCTAATAATGATGATCATCACACTTTTATTACAACAACTTGATATTACAACTCGAAACTAGAACAAGATATGACTCTATATGAATGCCTCCGGCGGTGTACCGGGATGGTGCAATGAATCAAGAGTGACATGTATGAAAAATAATGCATGGTGGCTTTGCCACAAATACGTCAACTACAAGATCATGCAATGGCAATATGACAAAAGTAAAGTATGTCATGATGAACGGAATGGTGGAAAGTTGCATGGCAATATATCTCGGAATGGCTATGGAAATGCCATGATAGGTAGGTATGGTGGCTGTTTTGAGGCAGATATAAGGAGGTTTATGTGTGATAGAGCGTATCGTATCATGGGGTTTGGGTGCACCGGCGAAGTTTGCGCCAACTCTCAAGGTGAGAAAGGGCAATGCACGGTACCGAAGAGGCTAGCAAAGGTGGAAGAGTGAGAGTGCGTATAATCCATGGACTCAACATTAGTCAAAAGAACTCATATACTTATTGCAAAAATTTAGAAGCCATCAAAAATTCAAGTACTACGCACATGCTCCTAGGGGGATAGATTGGTAGGAAAATACCATCGCTCGTCCCCGACCGCCACTCAAAAGGATGCACAAGCCAGGTACACTTCATGCTTCAAATTTATTACACAACTTTACCCATGCGTGCATGCTACGGGACTTGCAAACTTCAACACAAGTATTTCTCAAATTCACAACTACTCAACTAGCACGACTTCGATATTATTACCTCCATATCTCAAAACAATTATTAAGCATTAAATTTATCTTAGTATTCAATTCACTCAAAAGAAAGTTTCACATATCTTGAACACTAAGTATATTAACATTAAGCAAATTACCATGCTATTAATGACTCTCAAAATAATCTAAGTGAAGCATGAGAGATCAACTATTTCTTCAAAATAAATCCACCACCATGCTCTAAAATATCTAAGTGAAGCACTAGAGCAAAAATTATCACGCTCAAAAAATATAAGTGAAGCACTATGAGCAAAACTATGAAGCTCAAAAGATATAAGTGAAGCACATAGAGTATTCTAGCAAATTCTAACTTGTGTAAGTCTCTCTCTCATTAAAGGATTTCAGATCTTGATACCTCATTCAAACAGCAAGAAAAGCTAGAGGAAACTACAATGCAAGGATAGCACAACTCATGTGAAGAAGCAAAAACTTAGGCTCAACCGATACTAACCGATAGTTGTTGAAGAAGAAAGGTGGGATGCCTACCGGGGCATCCCCAAGCTTAGATGCTTGAGACTTCTTGATATATTATCTTGGGGTGCCTTGGGCATCCCCAAGCTTGAACTTTTGTGTCTCCTTAATCCCTCTCATATCATGGTTTCTCTTTTTATCAAAAGCTTCATTCACAACAAACTCAACAAGAACTCGTGAGATACGTTAGTGTAAACCAATGCAAAACCTAATCATTTTCCACTGTAACAAATCACTTAAATAATTATTCAACATCGCATACTAAATGCCTCTGCTTATTTAATACTCCTATCTTCAAATAGAATCATTAAACAAGCAAACATATGCAAACAATGCAACCATAACAGCAATCTGTCAAAAGAGTACAGTTCGTAAAGAATGCAAGAGTCATCATACTTCCCTAACTCCAAAAATTATGAAATAAAATTCCCACTGTAATAAGTTTATCAGATCTCAATATGCAAAAATATTCAACATTATACCATGCTCTTACTTTTCTAGGGAATTTTTGCAACAGCGGTAAACTTTCTGTTTTCAAACAGCAACATACAAACTAGCAAAATAAGCATGGCAAAGGCTATCCTTGAATTTTTTATTGAAACTAAAGAGGCAAAACACAATTCTAACTAACAGAAAGCAAAAACTAACAAAAGAAATTGACGCTCCAAGCAAAACACATATCATGTGGCGAATAAAAATATAGTTCCAAGTAAAGTTACCGATGAACGAAGACGAAAGAGGGGATGCCTTCCGGGGCATCCCCAAGCTTAGTTGCTTGGTTGTACTTGAATATTACCTTGGGGTGCCTTGGGAATCCCCAAGCTTAGGCTCTTTCCACTCCTTATTCCATTGTCCATCGAATCGTTACCCAAAACTTGAAAACTTCAACCACACAAAACTCAAAACAAAACTCGTAAGCTCCGTTAGTATAAGAAAATAAAACCACCACTTAGTTACTGTAATGAAATCATTATAAATTTATATTGGTGTAATATCTACTGTATTCTAACTTCTCTATGGTTCATACCCTCCGATACTACTCATAGATTCATCAAAATAGGCAAACAACACATAGAAAACAGAATCTGTCAAAAACCGAACAGTCTGTAGTAATCTGTATAAAACTTGTACTTCTGGAACCCCAAAAATTATGAAATAAATTTCTGGACCTGAGCAATTTGTCTATTAATAATCTGCAAAAAGAATAAACCTAAAATCACTCTCCAGTAAAAAATGGCAGCTAATCTCATGAGCACTAAAGTTTCTGTTTTTCACAGCAAGATTACATAAACTTCACCCAAGTCTTCCCAAAGGTTCTACTTGGCACTTTATTGAAACAAAAGCTATAAAACATGATTACTACAGTAGCATAATCATGTGGACACACAAAAACAGTAAGGATAAATATTGGGTTGTCTCCCAACAAGCGCTTTTCTTTAATGCCTTTTAGCTAGGCATGATGATGACAATGATGCTCACAAAAAAGATAAGAATTGAAACATAACGGGAGGATCATGAAGCATATGAATAGCACATTTAAGTCTAACCCACTTCCTATGCATAAGGATTTTGTGAGAAAACAACTTATGGGAACAATAGTCAACTAGCATAGGATGGCACAATAAGCATAGCTTCAAGAATTTAAGCATATAGAGAGGAAACTTGACATTATTGCAATTCCTACAAGCATATGTTCCTCCCTCATAATAATTTTCAGTATCATCATGAATAAATTCGACAATATAACCAGCACCTAAAGCATTATTTTCATGATCTACAAGCATAGAATTTTTAATACTCTCCACATAAGCAAACTTCTTCTTTATAGGATACGTATCATCACAATAATCATCATAAATAGGAGGCATGCTTTCATCATAGTAAATTTGCTCCTCAAAGCTTGGGGGACAAAAAATATCATCTTCATCAAACATAGCTTCCTCAAGCTTGTGGCTTTGCATGTCATTAGCATCATGGATATTCAAGGAATTCATACTAACAACATTGCAATCATGCTCATCATTCACATATTTAGTTCCAAACATTCTATAGATTTCTTCTTGTAGAACTTGAGCAAAATTATCCTTTCCATCATACTCACGAAAGATATTAAAAAGGTGAAGTGTTTCAGACAAACTTAACTCCATTTTTTGTAATTCTCTTTTATAAACTAGACTAGTGCTAAAACAAGAAACAAAAAGATTCGATTGCAAGATCTAAAGATATACCTTCACTTACCTAGCCTCCCCGACAACGGTGCCAGAAACTGCTTGATGTCTACTACACAACCTTCTTCTTGTAGACGTTGTTGGGCCTGCAAGTGCACAGGTTTGTAGGATAGTAGGAAATTTCCCTCAAGTGGATGACCTAAGGTTTATCAATCCGTAGGAGGCGTAGGAGGAAGATGGTCTCTCTCAAACAACCCTGCAACCAAATAACAAAAAGTCTCTTGTGTCCCCAACACACCCAATACAATGGTAAATTGTATAGGTGCACTAGTTCGGCGAAGAGATGAAGATACAAGTGCAAAATAGATAGTAGATATAGGTTTTTGTAATCTGAAATAATAAAAACAGAAAGGTAACAAGCGGTAAAAGTGAGCGTAAACGGTATTGCAATGATCGGAAACAAGGCCTAGGGTTCATACTTTCACTAGTGTAAGTTCTCTCAACAATAATAACATAGATAGAACATATGACAAGCCCTCAACATGCAACAAAGAGTCACTCCAAAGCCAATAATAGAGGAGAATAAACGTAGAGATTATGGTCGGGTACGAAACCACCACAAAGCTATTCTTTCGGATCGATCTATAAAAGAGTTCGTACTAGAATAACACCTTAAGATACAAATCAACCAAAACCCTAATGTCACCTAGATACTCCATTGTCACCTCATAATTATACGATATGCATCACACAATCTCAGATTCATCCAACCAACATAAAAGTACTTCAAAAAGAGCCCCAAAGTTTCTACCGGAGAGTCAAGAACGTGTGCCAACCCCTATGCATAGGTTCCCAAGTGTCACGAAACCCGCAAGTTGATCACCAAAACATACATCAAGTGGCACAAGATATCCCATTATCACTACAGATGATCACGGCAAGACATACATCAAGTGTTCTCATAAAGACTCAATCCGATAAGAAAACTTCAAAGGGGAAACTCAATTCATCACAAGAGAGTAGAGGGGGAGAAACATCATAAGATCCAACTACAATAGCAAAGCTTGGGATACATCAAGATCGTGCCATAGAGGAACACGAGAGAGAACACGGGAGAGAGAGGTCAAACACATAGCTACTGGTACATACCCTCAGCCCCGAGGGTGAACTACTCCCTCCTCGTCATGGAAAGCGCCGGGATGATGAAGATGGCCTCCGGTGATGGGACCCCCCTCTGGCAGGGTGCCGGAACAGGGTCCCGATTGGTTTTTGGTGGCTACAGAGGCTTGCGGCGGCGGAACTCCCAATCTATCTTCTGTTCTGGAAGTTTTAGGGTACGTAGGTATATATGGGTGCAGGGAGAACGTCGGTGGAGCTACGAGGGCCCCACAAGGCAGGGGGCCGCGCCCAGGGGGGAGGGCGCTCCCCCACCCTCGTGAGCACCTCCCGTATCTTCTGAGGTGGGGTCCAAGTCCATCAGGTGGGTTTCCTTCCAAAAATAACTTCTCCAGTTGATGTCGTTCCATTTTGACTCCGTCTGATATTTTCCTCGAAACACTAAAATAGGCATAAAACAGCAAATCTGGGATGGGCCTCCAGTTAATAGGTTAGTCCCAAAAATAATATAAAAGTGGATAAAAAAGCCCAATATTGCCTAAAACAGTAGATAAAGTAGCATGGAGCAATCAAAAATTATAGATACGTTGGAGACGTATCATACCTTAGCCGATATAACAGAACGTAAGGTACCAAACCAAGGGAGCCGGGCTAACCCAACTGTAGACCCAAGACATGATTCGGAGCTGATCCATATAGTGCTATAAGTTCGGGGTGCCGCACTGTTGAAAGTGTTCGAACTTGTATTGCCGTATTATGGGGCGCCATAAGAAGCCCATGGCAAACTGAACGTACCAAGGTGTACGGATGCAATATCAAATAAACATTTGTGAGAAAAATGCTCAAATAAGACTGATAAGCTGACGCTATATGTGATCTCCCATTGATGAATAATACGTTTAAGCGTATGTTTACAATGAATGCATTAAGCAGAGATAAATAGGACTATTTGACATGTCCTATCCAGGGGCAGGTCACGTACAGATAGATAAAACAGGTATAATGATCATAAATAGGTTCCACCTGGGTGTGTCCTTCTGTGCGCAATGCCTGTTGCCTTCTTGGTTTTCTCCCTTGTATACGTCCGACAATCCGGCTGCTCTGGATAGTCTGCCCGAAGGCAGTGTCCTGAAAGAAAATAAAAAAAGGATGGTTTTTTAATGAAAGTATGATGCGGTGATACCGCACTGTTGACTGAGTCACTGCTGCGCCTCCGCCTGTGCCCATGGTATTTTGAGTGCGTAGTTGTGTACGCATGGCACGAATGCTGGTTTGATGGGGTTTGAGCGGAGGCCGGGCTGCTAGTCGCGCTCTTGGCGTGCTTGGTTATCCTGTCGCGGGGTGCTCCGAACTCGCTTGACGGTGCTTGAGGTTGTCGTCGCCGAATTGGTGGTTTGTCGGAGGAGGCCGCACTGTACTTCTACCGCGAGGGCTGTAGTATGCTCTTCTGTGCGGAGAGAGCGGTCCATGTTTCCGTTGACTGTTATGACCCCGCACGGACCTGGCATCTTGAGCTTGAGGTATGCATAATGTGGTACCACATGGAATCTAGCGAATGCGGTTCGTCCGAGCAGTGTGTGGTAACCACTACGGAAAGGGACAATGTCAAAGATTAACTCTTCGCTTCGGAAGTTGTCCGGAGATCCGAAGACCACTTCCAATGTTATGGAGCCCGTACAACGGGCCTCTACTCCAGGAACTACACCTTTAAAGGTGGTTTTGGTGGGCCTGATCCTTGAGGGGTCGATGCCCATTTTGCGCACTGTGTCCTGATAAAGCAGGTTCAGGCTGCTGCCGCCATCCATAAGGACTCGCGTGAGGTAAAATCCGTCGATGAGTGGGTCTAAGACCCATGCGGCTGAGCCGCCATGACGGATGCTAGTAGGATGATCCCTACGATCAAAGGTGATCGGACAAGCTGACCATGGGTTGAACTTGGGGGCGACTGGCTCCATCGCATAGACGTCCCGTAGCGCCCGCTTCCGTTCCCGCTTGGGGATGTGAGTGGCGTAGATCATGTTGACCATTTTCACCTCGGGGGGAAATTTCTTCTGCCCCCCCCCCCCCCCGTGTTCGAACGCCGGGGCTCCTCGTCATCGTCGCTGTGCAGCCCCTTGTCCTTGTTTTCGGCGTTTATTTTGCCGGCCTGTTTGAATACCCAGCAGTCTCTATTGGTGTGGTTGGCTGGCTTTTCCGGGGTGCCATGAATTTGGCACGAGCGCTCCATTATATGGTCCAGACTGGACGGTCCCTAATTGTTTCTTTTGAACGGCTTCTTCCGCTGACCGGACATGGATCCGCTGAATCCGGCGTTTACTGCCATCTCTTCAGTGTTGTCGCCGTTGTTCCGCCCTTATGTCTATTGCGTCATGGCTTGCCATTATTGTTGTGGACACCCGAAGTGCCGGAATGTGGCGTGGTGCCACTGTGAGCCAACCAGCTGTTCTTGCCCGCACAAAAGCGGGTCATTAGTGTTGTGAGAGCTGCCATGGACATGGGTTTTTCCTGGCCAAGGTGTCGAGCAAGCCACTCGTCACGGATATTATGCTTAAAAGCCGCCAGGGTTTCGGCGTCCGGACAGTTGACTATTTCGTTCTTTTTAGTTAGGAACCGAGTCCATAATTTCCTGGCTGACTGAGGGAGTCCCGGATTAGGGGGTGTCCGGATAGCCGAACTATCACCATTGGCCGGACTCCTAGACTATGAAGATACAAGATTGAAGACTCTGTCCCGTGTCCGGATGGGACTTTCCTTGGCGTGGAAGGCAAGCTTGGCGATACGGATATGTAGATCTCCTACCATAGTAACCGACTCTGTGTAACCCTAGCCCTCTCCGTTGTCTATATAAACCGGAGGGTTTTAGTCCGTAGGACGAACAACAATCATACCATAGGCTAGCTTCTAGGGTTTAGCCTCTCTGATCTCGTGGTAGATCTACTCTTGTAGTAACCATATCATCAACATTCATCAAGCAGGAGTAGGGTTTTATCTCCATTGAGAGGGCCCGAACCTGGGTAAAAACATCGTGTCCCTTGTCTCCTGTAACCATCCGCCTAGACGCACAGTTCGGGACCCCCTACCCGAGATCCGCCGGTTTTGACATCGACATTGGTGCTTTCATTGAGAGTTCCTCTGTGCGTTCGCCATCAGGAAGGATGCCTCGTCCCGTCTTTAAAGACGGCACCGTTGCTAAAGGAGCTTTGGCCATCGGCCAAACTCTCCGGCTAGGCGGTTTTCTTATGACCGCCTGTTCGGCCGCCGCGGCGACCATGACTTCTCGGGTCATCAAAAGCAATCTTCATGTCAACTCGGAATTCGCTGAGCAGTTAGATCCGATGGAGCTCTCTTCCTTAAATGAGCTCTTGGATCGCATCGCCGCCCTAGGAGTCGCTACAGACTACGATCAGATTGGGCCTAAAACCGATCTAAGAGAGAGCAACTCTCCCCAGGCTACCCACAACGTCGCTGTGGTGGACGAATGGTACGTCGACCCTTCTTCTATATTAAGGACTAGCTATGTCCAGATTCCCGACCCCTCCATGCCGGATTCCCGCAGAGGGACGGACGTCGATCAAGTCCTGAACCTAAAGTCAGGTAACGGGCTGGATTCATTGGACAATATCCAAAAACCCAAGCTTCCAAGTTCGGAAACTTTTCGTCCCTCGAGTCTTAGATTGGACGGGGTTCCGAATTTAATTCCACGCGCCCACCCAAACATAAGCGATCTATCCCGAATCCGGCAAGAGCCCATTGAAACAGTACACCATTACTGGGCCAGATTCCTCCTGGTTATGGAAAGGAGAAAGGACTGCCGCGAGGAAGATGCAATTTCACTTTTCTACAATAATTGCACGGACAAGGGAATCCTAAACGCCATAAGTCGTCGTGAAAATACACGCTTTGCCGACTTGGCGTCCATAGTACGAAAGTACTATGCGATGGAGAGCGCCTGGAAAACCGAAACCAAATTTTGGGATAATCCGGCCCCGAATACAACCCTAGTCCGAAATAAAAGGGTGCGTCATCGCCAGGCACCTGGGTTAAATACCAAAAAGCAAAAAAAAACTAAAGAGCACGGAACCCTACTAGAGGGATGGCTCAATAGACCCTACAAAATTCATAGTACAGAGGGTGCCACTCCAACTCATAGCCTTCGAGCATGTTGGATACTACGGCAGGTGGCCAAAAGTGGCAAGAGCTTCTAGGTCGAAAGAACCAGCCCAGCAACAACAGTACGGTATTAACAGGGACGATGTGATACTCGATAAGAGATCCAAGTCCACCTCTTTTAAGCCAGTGGACGGAATAGTCAAATTCCAAGTCCATCCAACGAACCCTAGAAAGACGGCCTCCATTGGGGCATAGTTAAACCCTGATGTAGACGCTGCACTATGAGAATTCCTACGCGAAAATTGGGACATCTTTGCCTGGCACCCCTCAGACATGTCAGGAATCCCACGCCGGCTGGCCGAGCACAGCCTAAATATCCTAAAAGGATTCAAGCCAGTCAAACAAACTCTTCGGCGTTTTTCCGAACCTAAGAGACAGGCCATGGGAGAGGAGCTAGCCAAACTATTGGAGGCCGGATTCATTAGAGATATAAAACATCCGGACTGGCTAGCAAACCATGTAATGGTACCAAAGAAGGACAAATCCTGGCGCCTGTGTGTCGATTTCAAGTACCTTAACAAGGCTTGCCCAAAGGATCCCTTCCCCCTTCCCCGCATCGATCAAATTATCGACGCTACCACAGGGCATGATTCATTGTGCTTCCTCGACGCATACTCCCGCTACCACCAAATTAAGATGGCAGAGCCAGACCAAGCCGCAACGACATTCATCACTCCATACGGCCCATTCTGCTTTAACACATTGCCCTTCGGGCTCAAAAACGCCGGCGCAACATATCAGCGGATGATTCAGACATGTCTGGCAAACCAGATCGGCAAAACAGTGGAGGCATACGTAGATGATGTGGTCGTAAAATCCAAGCATGTCGAAACTCTAGTAGACGACTTGAGGCTCACATTCGACAATCTCCGAACATACGACATTAAGCTGAATCCGGAAAAATGCGTCTTCGGTGTACCAGCCAGAAAGCTCTTGGGCTTCACCGTATCCAGTAGAGGAATTGAAGCAAACCCAGCCAAGATCCGAGCTCTGTCACAATTGGATATCCCAAAAAACCTCAAACAAATACAAAAATTGACTAGATGTGTGGCGCCCTAAGCCGCTTTATCTCCCGTTTGGGAGAAAAGGCATTACCCCTTTATCGCCTCCTCTGGCGCACCGAACACTTCGAGTGGAGGGATGCCGCCACGGCTGGACTCGAAGAAATTAAAGCCATATTGGCAACAAATCCAGTCCTGGCCGCGCCCAACATGGGCGAACCAATGTTATTATATATCACGGCAACACATCAAGTTGTAAGCGCGGTGCTCATCGTTGAACAAGAAACGGACGGACACAAGTTCCCCCTTCAAAAACGAGTTTACTACGTGTCCACTGTCCTAACTCCATGCAAGTCCTGGTATCCACATTATCCAAAGATAGCGTACGCGGAGTTCATGGCATCCCACAAGCTGCGACACTACTTTCAAGAGTGTTCGATAACAGTAGCCTCCGAAGTACCTCTTAATGACATTATAAACAACCGCGACGCAAAGGACCGGATTGCCAAATGGGCCATCGAGCTCCTCCCATTCGACATAACCTGTAAACCACGGCGAGCTATCAAGTCGCAAGTTTTGGCCGACTTCGTCGCTGAATGGACTGAAGCCGAACTCCCTAAAGAGCACGGCGCATATTCCAATTGGATCATGCACTTCGACAGCTCCAAAATGTTGGCCGACCTGGGGGCTGGCGTCGTCCTGACGTCCCCAACCAGAGACACAGTTCAATTCGTACTCTAGATAATGTACATGGACTCCAACAACGCAGCCGAATATGAGTCCCTTCTACATGGTCTCCGGATGGCAGTCTCCATGGGAATTCAGCGCCTAGAGGTCCGCGGGCATTCAAACCTCACGATATCCCAAATAATTGGAGACTTTGATGCCAAGGATCCGAAAATGGCAGCTTATCGCAACGCTGTCTTAAAAATGTCAGCTCGGTTTGAGAGGCTCGAATTTCACCATATAGCCCGGGAGAACAACCAGGCAGCAGACGTGTTGGCATGCATTGGCGCAAAGCGCGATGCCATCCCTCCCAACATTTTCCTTGAAAGGCTTTTCAAGCCATCCGTATTATGGGAGGGAGAGTCCGAAAATAACATCCCGGACCCAACCACACTACCCCACACCGAATATTCTGACATAGTGGGTGGTTCTGCCAACGAAATAACAGCGTCAGCCCACACAATAATGGCAGTCATTGCCCCATGGACAGAACCATTCCTAGCCTACCTAACTAGGCAGGAACTCCCCGAGGACCAAACGAGGCCTGCTACATAGTGCGGCTATCTAAAGCCTATAAGGTTCATGAGGGAGAACTTTATAAGAAAATCACAACCGGAGTCCTTCAAAGGTGTATCTCCGAAGAGGAAGGGCGGAATCTCCTGGCTGAAATTCATGCTGGACTTGGCAGGCACCACGCCGCAGCCCGAGCCCTTGTAGGCAAGGCCTTCCGTACAGGATTTTATTGGCCGACGGCCCGGGCAGATGCTCAGGACTTGGTCCAACGATGCATCAGATGCTAGCTCTTTGCTAATCAAAGCCACATGCCACCTACCGCCCTCAAAACCATACCCATCACCTGGCCGTTCGCGGTCTGGGGGCTTGATATGGTTGGACCTCTTAAAGGAGGAACCCACAAGCAAAAATACCTATTGGTCATGGTGGATAAATTCACCAAATGGATAGAGGCAAAGCCTGTTAAGACGGCCGAATCCGGACCGGTGATAGACTTCATATAAGGTGTAGTACACCGTTACGGCGTCCCCCATAGCATCATCACTGATAATGGCACGAACTTCACGGCCGACGAGGTCAAACTCTGGTGCAAAAACATGGGCATCAAGCTCGACTACGCTTCAGTCTATCACCCTCAAACTAACGGTTAGGTCGAGCGAGCAAATTATCTAATCATGAGCGGCATTAAACCCAGACTAGTGCTGTCCCTTAAGGAATATAACACGCACTGTGTAGAGGATCTCGACTCCGTACTCTGGGGGCTGTGGACCACGCCGAATCGCACTACCGGATTCACACCATTTTTTATGGTATACGGCGCAGAGGCAGTTTTGCCCTGCGACATAATTCATGACTCACCTCGCGTGTGCATGTATGAAGAAAGATAAGCCGAGCTGGATTGGCAGGACATTTTGGACGCCTTAGAGGAGGAGCACGACGTGGCAAAAGCTCGTTCCGCATTCTATCAACAGCAGGCTCGAAGATATCAAAGTAGAGAAGTACGGGCCAAAACTTACAATGTTGGTGAACTAGTTCTACGCCTGCCGGACAAGAAAAAGGACAAACTCAAGCCCAAATGGGAAGGTCCCTTCACCATCGACCAAGTGTTGACCGGCGGAGCGTACCGTCTGTGAAATGCATCGAATAACCGACTCGAGCCGAACCCATGGAACGCAACCCGTCTCCGAAGATTCTACGCCTAGCGCCGGACTCTGAGTTTGTCTCTTTCCTCCATCTATATTTTATACTTTAACTGTCTTTTATTTCTCTCCTTCTCCCTCCTTTTTTTTCTGAAGCCGTTGTAGGCTCGTTTGCGCACCGTTCACACACACTTGACGCATTATCCATGCTCAGCATACCTGGGGGCTTCTTTAACAGAAGCTTATTTATACGGCCTTTATGCCCAACACATGTGCCACACTTCCGCATGTACCTTTTATTCACCATTATATGCATCGATATGACTTAAGTTTTGGCCAAGCTGGGTTGCCTGGCTCCTGTGCTTACCCCTATGTTCCCGATTGTTCGGCTAGGTGGTAAAGGGAGCACCTCTGCGTTTGTTACCGCCGGGTCAACCGGACGCATACCTCAGACTGGGTGAAGCCGAAAGCTTGCGTTATTAAGGGAATATTCGGTCGGTGAACTAAAAGACGAATTCTTACTTATTCATTTATCTGCCCCCATATGTTTTTCTGCTTTTTTCGCAGTCCGGACATGCACTTTAGGGCATGCCTCCCAGGGAAAGGAACCCCTAACGGAACTATTCTCCCTGGAAGATGTTTCTTACTAACCATGTAATATAACATAACTAGTTGGGCACTTGTCTGATAAAGCACTCATGACCACTACGCCTGGTCTCCACGCATGCCCCGGTTCTTACATAACCGCGAGGGTATTCGGACACACTCTGGACTGTCGGGTCCCGAGGTTGAAGCGAAAAGGTCCGCTACGACAAGCGATCTACAATCCGGCTAGAACGCATTTTACATGTCATTTTAAATTACATAGTCAAATTGACCGATTGTATTCCTCTTCAATACCATCTAATTGGCTGTCTAGTTTACAGTCCCGCTGGGAATACATTGCGGCCAACTCTCCTTGGCCGTACACTAAGCTCACAGGGATATCCTTCCCATCGGGCCCCACAGGTCCGACCTCGGCCATGTGGTTTGGGTCAGCCTTCGTGTACCGCATCTTCACCATGGCCCAGGCCTCCATGGCGCCTTGACGGCAGGCCGATATCTTCCATAGCCAGAAGCGCCGCCGTGCTCCCTAAAGCTTGTCTACAAGCTCTCCAAGGCCTTCGGGCAGGGAGATGGATGGCCACAGGGCCTGGGCGACGCCTCTCATCACCTGCCGAACTCGTTTGTGCAGTTGCAGAAGCTCAGGAAGTAGGTCACCCATTGAACCGGGCATTTCCTCTGCAGGACGAACTGTGAGCATACCTACAGACATATTTTTGTTAATCGACTTCCTCACCGTACTCTTCTTTTCATAAGTTCGCTCAAGCACTTACTATAAATGCCGCGACGAAGCTGCCGATTCTCCTTGATGGAGTCAGACAGCTGGGCACGAACATCTTTTAGTTCATCGCCCAGCTGGGTGTTGGCATCTTGGAGGTTATTTTTCTCTTGCCGCACCCTTGTAAGCACATTCTCGCCGGCTTTTAACCCGCGCAGGAGCTGTTGCTTGTCCGGATCTACCCCGGCACCATCGGCAATGTTATTGTCAGACTTATACACATGCCGCACATTGCAAACTACTTCTCTTTTAAAGCATATATTACCAGAGGGGGTCTCTGTGGCTTCCCCTGTCGCGGCTAGTGCGGCCTCAAGTTGGGCCATGCACTCTTGAAGCTCCTGGGACAGTTGGGTATTCTTTTCTGTAAGATCCTGGATAACAAATGATCCTTAAATCAAATATTCTAACTATTTTAAGTCTCGGGGGCTACTGGCATATATAACTGTCAAAATCCCTCACCCGTATGTCTTTCACATACTGCTCCGTGGCTCTGGCTAGACCATCTTGAGCGGCACGGAGGTGCGCATCTCCCGAATTAAAGGCATTCAATGCCTCTTGGGAGAAACATGCGTCACGAAGAATTGTCCGGCGGCGCCTGTGATTCATGGCCCTCTCCACCTCAGATCTGGTGGCGGACAATCTGTCGGCATCCTCCGTTGGAGGAGCATTCGACGCGCGCCTTGTGTTCGCCTCCCCTTCCGGACCTGGCGTCGGAGCCTGGCTGGCGGAGGCTCGATTGGCAACCTCTCCGGACATAGTCCGGCGAGCGCTCTTTCTCCTGAAAAGATCATGAACATTAGTATGCCTTCCAGGAATCTTTCCTTGAAACACGGTGGCGCGCCATACCGTTGCAGTGATGTCTCGATCCGCACCGCACTTCTTTTCTGCCTGCTGGGCCGAGCTGCCCCTTGTTGGCCAGCCGCCGCGGGCTCGGCTTCCCGCCTCAAATGTACCTCCTACGGAACACCATTGGTATGCGGTGATCAGAAATAAGCACAGATGGGTCATGGTATCAGGACTTCGGTCACAGTTACCTGGGAAGCTGGAAATATTCCGGGGTAGTCAGCCGTAATGGCGACCAAAGCATTGTCGATGCTAAGTTGGTGGAACACCCCATCGACCAGCTCCACCTTTATGTCCGGATCCTCTTCGGAGGCCAGATCGAGGGACCGTTCCGGATCCTCGGGTTGTGGAGGCAGGCTGTGTATATCCTCTATAGCCCGGCGCAGTTCCTGCGTCAAAATCACAAAATGAGATACTTAACCATGGGAATGGTGATCGGATAGGCAAAAAGAAATGTCTGCTTACCCAGCTTCGAGGATTATTCATAGAAAAACCATTCAGTGGACTAACATGGAGAAAATCCTCCTTTTCCCCTTTGTACAGGCCGGACAAGATCTTCACCAGATCGGCGATCGATCCCGGCCCCTTACGGCCATGGCGGGTGGCATCATCCTCCCAGTTGAAATCCCACATGGGGTGGCCCCTATACTGGAGCGGCTGCATCCCCCGCATAATGCATGTGGCCATGACTCCGATCATAGTCAAGCCGGAATGAGCTAATAACCTTATTCGGCTCATCAGGTAGAGGACATCCCTGTCATTTTCCCTCTGGGGGCTCCGCGGGCGCCAGCTTAGGCGTTTCTTCAAAGGAGCATTACTGAACTCCGGGAGGCCGATCCGAACAGGATCTGGCAGCGGGACGTCTTCCATGTAAAACCATTCTGGAGGCCAGTCTTCGGACGCCTTCTTCGGGGTTCCGGATAGATATCCGGTCCCGGCGATGCGCCATAGTTCGGCTCCGCCCACTTGATGTATTGACCCCTCATGAGATCGGGGTACAAGGCAAAACAATCTCTTCCACATCGCGAAATGAGCCTCAATGCCCAAAAACAGCTCACAAAGGGCCACGAAGACTGAAATATGCAGAATGGAGGCAGGCGTAAGGTTGTGCAACTGGAGGCCGTAGAACTCCAGGAGCCCCCGGAGAAACGGATGAATTGGAAATCTGAGCCCTCTTATCAGATAAGAGATGAAGCATACCCGCTCTCCTTTGGAGGGATCGGGGACGTTCTCCGCCTGCTTTCCGCCCTTGTAGGTGGCGAGTCCGGCTCAAACCGGAACCATGAAGGCTGGGGGAAGAAATCCCTTGGTTTCGAGCGTCGCTAGCTCGCTGTGCAGGACCGAGCATCTCTCCCAATCTCCAAGCTAAGGGCAGGGAGCACGAGAGGACGAGCCGCGTCGACTGTCCATGATGGAATGGATTTTTGTCAGAGGCGCTCCGATGAATGCTTGCGGAGGGAGGATGGTGTGATTCGGATCTAGATCCCCGTCTATTTTATAGGCGGCTCATTTGCGCAGCTAGGGGGGTAAATGTAAAGATACCCTGGCTTTTCGCATTCGTTCGACACATGGAAGATGGCCATTATTGGGCGTGGAAGCCAAGGAGCGCAGCATTTATAAGAAGCCGGACACTATTAGACAACTATATGGAATTGGGAGAAGAACCCACCTCGCAATGCCGAAGACAATCTACGCGCCGGACTCATCGTCATTGAAGCCTGGTTCGGGGGCTACTGAGGGAGTCCCGGATTAGGGGGTGTCTGGATAGCCGAACTATCACAGTTGGCCGGACTCCTAGACTATGAAGATACAAGATTGAAGACTCCGTCGTGTGTCCGGATGGGACTTTCCTTGGCGTGGAAGGCAAGCTTGGCGATACGGATATGTAGATCTCCTACCATTGTAAACGACTCTGTGTAACCCTAGCCCTCTCCGGTGTCTATATAAACCGGAGGGTTTTAGTCCGTAGGACGAACAACAATCATACCATAAGCTAGCTTCTAGGTTTTAGCCTCTCTGATCTCGTGGTAGATCTACTCTTGTACTACCCATATCATCAATATTAATCAAGTAGGAGTAGGGTTTTACCTCCATCGAGAGGGCCCGAACCTGGGTAAAAACATCATGTCCCTTGTCTCCTGTAAC
This sequence comes from Triticum aestivum, assembly GCF_018294505.1. Lineage (NCBI taxonomy): Eukaryota > Viridiplantae > Streptophyta > Magnoliopsida > Poales > Poaceae > Triticum > Triticum aestivum. The sequence continues at coordinate 531,602,304 of NC_057795.1, forward strand.
CATCCGCCTAGACGCACAGTTCGGGACCCCCTACCCGAGATCCGCCGGTTTTGACACCGACACTGACTCTCCGGGCTGTTGAGTAATGTGGCCCAGGTCATCAGCGTCCGGTGGTCGCACATATGTGCCCTGGAAGTTGTCGAGGAATGCGTCTTCCAGGTTTTCCCAACTGCCAATGGAATTTGCAGGCTGGCTGTTTAGCCAGTGTCGGGCTGGTCCTTTGAGCTTAAGGGGAAGATACTTGATAGCGTGTAGATCGTCTCCACGGGCCATGTGAATGTGGAGAAGGAAATCTTCGATCCATACTGCGGGGTCTGTTGTGCCATCGTATGATTCAATGTTTAAGGGTTTGAACCCTTCTAGGAATTCATGATCCATCACTTCGTTAGTGAAGCAGAGGGGGTGTGCGGCGCCTCTGTGCCGAGCTATGTGGCTACGCAGTTCGAATTGGTCTAGGTTGCTGTGTTCGGCCCAGCCGGACTTGTTGATGATGTATTCGGTGTGATGGTCATCTTCGAGCGCTGGGGCGCGTCCCCGCGATCCGTAGATCGATCTTGCCCGTCCTGCTTTGTTTTGGAGAATATCTTGCAGGTCTTCCCTATTGCCTCGGGCCGTAGTGTATTATCGTGGGGGCGCGGGCTGGTACTCGGGCTGATATCCCATTTTATCCCGGCCATGGGGTGGCCGGTCAGCCATTTGGCGCTCGAGTCCGTATTCCTCGGCTGCCAGGATTTCAATCCATCTATCTTTGATCAGGTCTTGATCAGCTTGGAGTTGCTGCTGCTTCTTCTTTAGGCTCCTCGCAGTGGCAATAAGCTCACGCTTGAAGCGCTCCTGCTCCACGGGATCCTCAGGCACGCCGAACTCGTCGTCGCCGAGGCTAATTTCGTCTTCGGAGGGGGGCATATAGTTGTCCTCCTCTGGGTATCCGTCAGTCGCCTGTTCATCTGGGCTGACCTGCTCATCCTCCTCTTCGGCCTGCTCGAAGGCGGTCAGGTCAGGGTTGTATTCCTGTTCGGCACCATCCGGATTGCTTTCCTCTTTGGGGCCGGTATTGCTGTAGCGGGGCTTGGAGCGGCATCAACGACGCCCATGCTTTGCTTTTCTCCCCGAGGGGTTATCCTCTGTTGCCTCATCGCAATTGGTTTCCTTCGGAGTGTCCACCATGTATATATTGTATGAAGAGGTGGCCGTCCACCGCCCTGTGGGTGGTGGCTCTTGTAATTCTCCTGCATCGTCGTCCATACCGTCGATGTCTTCGGAGTCGAAGTCAAGCACGTCGGTTAAATCATCGACCGTGGCAATGAAGTGGGTGCTGGGTGGGCAGCGAATTCCTTTGTCGCCTACTTCCCACTCAAGCTAGACATAGTTCGGCCCAGAGCATCCTAACAAAGAGAGAGACTTTAATGAGTTTAGCATGTCACCAAAGGGCGAGTGCTGGAAGATGTCCGCAGCGGTAAACTCCATTACCGGAGCCCAACCTGGCTCTGTTGGCTCGAGGGTGTGCGGACCGGAACCAACAACCGGATACGAGTCCGGGGGCCTGGGGTTACAGGTTTCCACAGAGGCGGGACCTGTGTTCGGCTCCACCGCCGATGAGTGTGTGGCCTGCGGGGCGGGGTCCACACCTCCGTCCTTAGGCAACGCAACCTGCTCCGGATTTAGATCTGGGGATATTGCAGGGGTGATATCCCGAGCATTGTCCGATAGTAGGTCTAAGCCGCGCCCATCGTAAATATTCGGTGCTCCTGGCGCAGGCCCAAATCCGTTGAAGATCAAGTCTCCATGAATATCCACTATGTAGTTCAAGTTTTCGAACCTGCTCCAGCTGGCCAAGCGAATTGGCCCGCAGCGCACAGCCGCCAAACACGAAGATCTGTCCGGGGAGAAAAATCTCCCCCTGGACTGTGTTGTTGACGATTGAAGGCGCCATCAAGCCCTGCAGCGACGACACAGAGGAAATCTCAATGAAAGCACCAATGTCGGTGTCAAAACCGTCGGATCTCGGGTAGGGGGTCCTGATCTATGCGTCTTAGGCTGATGGTAATAGGAAGCAAGGGACACAATGTTTACCTAGGTACGGGCCCTCTCGATGGAGGTAAAACCCTACTTCCTGCTTGATTAATATTTACAATATGAGTAGTACAAGAGTGGATCTACCACGAGATCCTAGAGGCTAAACCCTAAGAGCTATCCTATGATTGTATGATTGTAATCGTGATCGGCCTTCTAAGGACCAACCTGGTTTATATAGACACCGGAGAGGGCTAGTGTCGGTGTCAAAACCGGCGGATCTCGGGTAGGGGGTCCCGAACTGTGCGTCTAGGCGGATTGTAACAGGAGACAAGGGACACGATGTTTTTACCTAGGTTCGGGCCCTCTCGGTGGAGGTAAACCCCTACTCCTGCTTGATTAATATTGATGATATGGGTAGTACAAGAGTAGATCTACCACGAGATCAAGGAGGCTAAACCCTAGAAGCTAGCCTATGGTATGATTGTTGTTCGTCCTACGGACTAAAACCCTCCAGTTTATATAGACACCGGAGAGGGCTAGGGTTACACAGAGTCCGTCACAATGGTAGGAGATCTTCATATCCGTATCGCCAAGCTTGCGTTCCACGCCAAGGAAAGTCCCATCCGGACACGGGACGGAGTCTTCAATCTTGTATCTTCATAGTCTTGGAGTCCGGCAGACGGTGATAGTTCGGCTATTCGGACACCCACTAGTCCAGGACTCCCTCAGCTAGGGTTTACATGGATTCAGTTACAAGGAAGGAAACACAATATCCGGATCCCCAAGCTTGCCTTCCACGCAACGGAGAGTCCCATCCGGACGCGGGCCGAAGTCTTGAGTCTTGTATCTTCACGCTTCAATAGTCCGGACGATGTATACAGTCCGGCTGTCTAGATACCCCCTAATCCAGGACTCCCTCAACCCCCCCTCCGGCAGGGTGCCGGAACGGGCTCTCGAGAGGTTTTTGGTGGCTATTGAGGCTTGCGCGGCGGAACTCCCGATCTATTGTTCTCTTCGATGGTTTTAGGGTATATGGACTTATAAAGGCGAAAGAAGTCAGTCACGAGAGCCATGAGGGGCCCACGAGGGTGGAGGGCATGCAAGGGGGGTGGGCGCACCCCCTGCCTCGTGGCCTCCTCGAAGCTTCCCTGACTTCAGCTCCACGTTTCTTGGATCAAGTTCGTTCCAAAAATCATGCTCCTGAAGGTTTCATTCCGTTTGGACTCCGTTTGATATTCCTTTTCTTCGAAGCACTGAAATAGGCAAGAAAGCATCAATTTGGGCTGGGCCTCCAGTTAATAGGTTAGTCCCAAAAATAATATAAAAGTGCTTAGTAAAGCCCATAAACATTCAAAACAGATAATATTATAGCATGAATGCTTCATAAATTATACATATGTTGGAGAAGTATCAGCATCCCCAAGCTTAATTCCTGCTCGTCCTTGAGTAGGTAAATGATAAAATAACTAATTTATGAAGTGTGAATGCTAGCAGGTGACAAGTTTGACCAATGATAATTTCTAGCATGATTATATGTCATAACAGTCGTTCATGTCATAAAACTTCTCAAGATCAAGTATGAAGCTATTCACATGTTAAAGCATAGACCATAAACTTTCTTGAAAACTAGCAAACTTCATTCTCAATCATCAAACAATTACAATTCATCTTATTTTCAGGAAGGGTCTATGTCAGAGCTTTGATTCAGCAAACTTCACATAGTCAACTATCATATAGTCTTCTGCTATGTCTTGAGCTTGCGTTGGTTTTTCTTGAAGAGGAGAGGATGATGCAGAAAGTGTAGCGTAAGTATTTCCCTCAGTTTTGAGAACCAAGGTATCAATCTAGTAGGAGGTCCTCAAAAGTCCCACGCACCTACACAAACAAACCGAGAACTCGCAAGCAACGCAATAAAGGGGTTGTCAATCCCTTCACGGCCACTTGCGAAAGTGAGATCTAATAAAGATAGTATGATAAGATAAATATATTTTTGGTATTTTATAATAAAGATAGTATGATAAGATAAATAAAAGTAGATTGAAAGCAAATATTATAAGAGAAAGACCCAGGGGCCATAGGTTTCAGTAGTGGCTTTTCTCAAGATAGCATAAGTATTATGGTGGGTGAACAAATTACTGTCGAGCAATTGATAGAAAAGCGCATAGTTATGAGATTATCTAAGCATGATCATGTATATAGGCATCATGTCCATAACAAGTAGATCAACTCCTGCCTGCATCTACTACTATTACACCACACATCGACCGCTATCCAGCATGCATCTAGAGTATTAAGTTCATAAGAACAGAGTAACGCATTAAGCAAGATGACATGATGTATAGGGATAAACTCAAGCAATATGATATAAACCCCATCTTGTTATCCTAGGTGGCAACAATACAATACATGCCTTGCAACCCCTTCTGTCACTGGGTAAGGACACCACAAGATTGAACCCAAAGCTAAGCACTTCTCTCACGACAAGAAAGATCAATCTAGTAGGCCAAACCAAACTGATAATTCGAAGAGACTTGCAAAGATAACTCAATCATACATAAAAGAATTCAGAGAAGATTCAAATATTGTTCATAGATAAACATGATCAGAAACCCACAATTCATCGGATCTCGACAAACACACTGCAAAAAGAGTTTACATCGAATAGATCTCCACAAGAGAGGGGGAGAACATTGTATTGAGATCCAAAAGAGAGAAGAAGCCATCTAGCTAATAACTATGGAACCGTAGGTCTGTGGTAAACTACTCACAACTCATCGGAGGGGCAAGGATGTTGATGTAGAAGCCCTTCATGGTCGATTCCCCCTCCGGCAGAGTGTCGGCGAAGGCTCCAAGATGGGATCTCACGGATACAGAAGGTTACGGTGGTGGAAACTGTGTTTCATGGTGCCCCTGGATGTTTTTGGGGTACGTAGATATATATAGGAGGAAGAAGTACGTCGGTGGCCGCCCGAGGGGCCCACGAGACAGGGGGCGCGCCCTACAGGGGGGGCGCGGCCTCCTATCTCGTGGCTTCCCTCGGCTGCTTCTTGACTTGCACTCCAAGCTCTCCGGATCATGTTCGTTCCAAAAATCATGCTCCCGAAGGTTTCGTTCCATTTGGACTCCGTTTGATATTCCTTTTCTTCGAAATACTGAAATAGGCAAAAAAACAGCAATACGGGCTGGGCCTCCGGTTAGTAAGTTAGTCCCAAAAATGATATAAATGTGTAAAGCCCATAAACATCCAAAAGGGATAATATAATAGCATGTGACAATCAAAAATTATAGATACGTTGAAGACGTATCAAGCATCCCCAAGCTTAATTCCTGCTCGTCCTCGAGTAGGTAAATGATAAAAAAGGAATTTTTGATGTGGAATGCTACCTAGCATAATTCTCAATGCAATTTTCTTTATTGTGGCATGAATGTTCAGATCCAAATGATTCAAAATAAAAGCTTATAAAACATAAAAATAATAATGCTTCCAAGCATACTAACAAATAATCATGTCCTATCAAAATAACATAGCCAAAGAAAGCTTATCCCTACAAAATCATATCGTTAGGCCATGCTTCATTTTCATTACACAAAATACTCCCATCATGCACAACCTCGATTACGAGCCGAGCAATTGTTTCATACTTTTTAATGCACTTTAGCTTTGTCAACTCTTACGCAATACATGAGCGTAAGCCATGGACATAACACTATGGTGGTATATGGTGGTGGTTGTGAGGACAAAAAGGGAGAAGAAAGTCTGACATCAACTAGGCGTATCAACAGGCTATATAGAGGTGTCCATCAATAGATATCCATGTGAGTGAGTAGGGATTGCCAGGCAACGGATGCACTAGAGCTATAAATATATGAAAGCTCAACAAAAGAATCTAAGTGGGTGTGCATCCAACTTGCTTGCTTACGAAGACCTCGGGCATTTTGAGGAAGCCCATCATTGGAATATACAAGCCAAGTTCTATAATGAAAAATTCCCACTCAGTATATGAAAGTGACAACATAGGAGACTCTCTATCATGAAGATTATGGTGCTACTTTGAAGCACAAGTGTGGAAAAAGAGATAGTAGCATTGTCCCTTCTCTCTTTTTCTCTCATTTTTATTTTTTCTTTCTTTTTTTTCTTTCTCCCTTTTTTTCTTTTTTTGTTTGGCCTTTTTTTTCTTTTTGGCCTTTCTCTTTTTTTTCCTCTTCCTTTTTTTTCTTTCTTTGCAAAGTTCGAAGTCTCATCCCGACTTGTGGGGGAATCATAGCCTTCATCATCCTTTCCTCACTAGGACAATGCTCTAATAATGAAGATCATCACACTTTTATGGATTTACAACTCAAGAATTACAACTCAAAGCTAGAACAAGATATGACTCTATATGAATGCCTCCGGCGGTGTACCGGGATAGGCAATGAATCAAGAGAGACACATATGAAAATTATGAACGTGGCCTTGCCACAAATACGATGTCAACTACATGATCATGCAAAGAGCAATATGACAATAATGGAACGTGTCAAAATAAATGGAACGGTGGAAAGTTGCATGGCAATATATCTCGGAATGGCTATGGAAATGCCATAATAGGTAGGTATGGTGGCTGTTTTGAGGAAGGTAAATAAGGGGTTTATGATACCGGCGAAAGTTGTGCGGTAATAATAAAGGCTAGCAACGTAAAAAGGATGAGTGTGCCTATGTCCATGGACTCACATTAGTCAAAATAGAACTCATATACTTATTGCAAAAGCCTACTTAGCCCTCGAAGCAAAGTACTACTACACATGCCCCAAGAGGGATAGATTGGTAGGAAAAGACCATCGCTCGTCCCCGACTGCCACTCATAAGGAAGACACTCAAAAGAGCACCTCATGCAAAAAATTTGTCACACAAATTTTACCATACGTGCATGCTACGGGACTTGCCAACTTCAACAAAAGTATTTCTCAATTTCATAATTACCCACTAGCATGACCCTAACATTACTATGTTTATATCTCAGAACAATTATCAAGCATCAAATTTATCATAGCATCCAATTCTTTTTTCTATGATAGTTTTTATTATACCCAACTTGGATGCTCATCATTCTAGGACGAACTTTATGACCATAGCAAATACCATGCTGTTCTAAAATACTCTCAAAAAGATATAAGTGAAGGATGAGAGACTAGTAATTTCTTCAAAATTAAGACACCACCGTGCTCTAAAAGATATAAGTGAAGGACTAGAGCAAAAACTATCAAGCTCAAAAGATATAAGTGAAGCACATAGAGTATTCTAGCAAATTCTAATCAAATAGGCTTGTCCGAAAAGGTGTGTACAGCAAGGATGATTGTGGTAAACTAAAAAGCAAAGACTAATATAATACACGATGCTCCAAGCAAAACACATATCATGTGGCGAATAAAAATATAGCTCCAAGTAAAATTACCAATGAACGAAGACGAAAGAGGGGATGCCTTCCTGGGGCATCCCCAAGCTTAGGCTTTTGGCTATTCTTGAATATCTTGGGGTTCCATGGGCATCCCCAAGCTTAGGCTCTTGCCATTCCTTATACCATTGTCCATAAAAGCTTTACCCAAAACTTGAAAACTTCACAACACAAAACTCAACAGGAAATCTTATAAGCTCCGTTAGTGAAAGAAAACAAAACCACCACATAAGCTACTGCAATGAACTCACTCTTTATTTATTTTGGTGTTAAACCTACTGTATTCCAACTTCTTAATGGTTTATAAAATAATTTACTAGCCATAGATGCATTGAAATAAGCAAACAACACACGAAAAACAGAATCTGTCAAAAACAGAACAGTCTGTAGCAATATGTAACTAACGCAAATTTCTGGAACTCTAAAAATCCTACCAAAATAGGAAGTCATGGACAATTTGTTTATTGAACAGAAGCAAAAAGACTCAATGCAAAATCATGTTCCTGTTATTTAACAAAATTATATTTGTGCGCGAAAAGTTTCTGTTTTTCAGCAGAATCAAATCCACTATCATCGTAGGTTATCCTATAGGTTCTACTTGGCACAAACACTAATTAAAAGATAAAAACACATCTAAACAGAAGGTAGATGCAAGACTATTACTAAACAGGAGCAAACACAAAAACATAGAGAAAAATTGGGTTGCCTCCCAACTAGCGCTATTGTTTAACGCCCCTAGCTAGGCATAAAAAGCAAACATAGATTCAAGTAGTGCCATCTTTGGCACTCAACTTTTTAATGGACTTGTGCTCAGACCCGGGAGGATCTTTGTGTTTTCCTTCATGCTCAGAGATCCTTTGATCTAAGGCATCCAACCGCTTATTACAAAGTACAATCAAATTATTCATGCGGTTGACACTCCCACCAATATTCTTAAGTGGTTCAACAATTTTTTGCAATTCACAAAGTTTCTCTAAAATTTGAGTTCCATCGGGAGAGAAGGACGATCCCTTTTTTAGGGGAAGTACCCCTACTATCCCTTCTATAATTTCATAAGCGAAACTAGGATCAATTTCAATAAAACACCCTTTTGCGGTAAAATCAAGAAGTTGTCTATGGGGTAGGGTTAACCCAACATAAAAATTGCGCATTAAAATCTTGAAATCTCCTTCCACGGCACAACTACGATAAGATTCTAACATCCTAAACCAAGCATCTTTTAAATTTTCTCCTTGTCCTTGCTTGAAGTGAAGAACTTCAAAGTCGGGAGACGAGGGGATAAAGACAGAGCTAGCCATGACGACAAGGTAAACGAACTAACACTCGAGCAAACAAAAGGCAAGCAAAAAGAGAGGAGGAGATTGGGAAAGAGAGGGCGAATAAATCAGCAAGGGTGAAGTGGGGGAGAGGAAAACGAGAGGCAAATGGCAAATAATGTAAATGCGAGGGAGATGGGTTTGTGATGGGTACTTGGTATGTCTTGACTTGAGCGAAGACCTCCCCGGCAACGGCGCCAGAAATCCTTCTTGCTACTTCTTGAGCTTCCACTGGTTTTCCTCGAAGAGGAGAGGGTGATGCAGCAAGTGTAGCGTAAGTATTTCCCTCAGTTTTGAGAACCAAGGTATCAATCCAGTAGGAGGCTCCTCAAAAGTCCCACGCACCTACACAAACAAACTAAGAACTCGCAACCAACGCAATAAACGGGTTGTCAATCCCTTCACGGCCACTTGCGTAAGTGAGATCTAATAAAGACAGTATGATAAGATAAATATATTTTTGGCATTTTATAATATAGATGCAAAAAGTAAAGATGCAAATAAAAGTAGATTGAAAGCAAATATGATAAGAGATAGACCCAGGGGCCATAGGTTTCACTAGTGGCTTCTCTCAAGATAGCATAAGTATTACGGTGGGTGAACAAATTACTGTCGAGCAATTGATAGAAAAGCGCATAGTTATGAGATTATCTAGGCATGATCATGTATATAGGCATCACGTCCATAACAAGTAGACCGACTCGTGCCTTCATCTACTACTATTACTCCTCACATCGACAGCTATCGAGCATGCATCTAGAGTATTAAGTTCATAAGAACAGAGTAACACATTAAGCAAGATGACATCATGTAGAGTGATAAACTCAAGCAATATGATATAAACCCCATCTTGTTATCCTCGGTGGCAACAATACAATACGTGCCTTGCAACCCTTTCTGTCACTGGGTAAGGACACCGAAAGATTGAACCCAAAGCTAAGCACTTCTCCCGTGGCAAGAAAGATTAATCTAGTAGGCCAAACCAAACTGATAATTCGAAGAGACTTGCAAAGATAACTCAATCATACATAAAAGAATTCAGAGAAGATTCAAATATTATTCATAGATAAACTTGATCATAAACCCACAATTCATTGGATCTCGACAAGCACACCACAAAAAGAGGTTACATCAAATAGAGTCCACAAGAGAGGGGGAGAACATTGTATTGAGATCCAAAAAGAGAGAAGAAGCCATCTAGCTAATAACTATGGACCCGTAGGTCTGTAGTAAACTACTCACAACTCATCGGAGGGGCAAGGATGTTGATGTAGAAGGCCTCCATGGTCGATTCCCCCTTCGGTAGAGTGCCGGTGAAGGCTCAAAGATGGGATCTCGCGGATACAAAAGGTTACGCTGGTGGAAATTGTGTTTCGTGGTGCCCCTGGATGTTTTTGGGGTACATAGATATATATAGGAGGAAGAAGTACATAGGTGGCCGCCCGAGGGGCCCACGAGACAGGGGGCGCGCCCTACAGGGGGGGCGCGGTCTCCTATCTCCTGGCTTCCTCGGCTGCTTCTTGACTTGCACTCCAAGCTCTCTGGATCACGTTCGTTCCAAAACTCACGCTCCCGAAGGTTTCATTCCGTTTGGACTCTGTTTGATATTACTTTTCTTCGAAATACTGAAATAGGCAAAAAAACAACAATACGGGCTGGGCCTCCGGTTAGTAGGTTAGTCCCAAAAATGATATAAATGTGTAAAATAAAGCCCATAAACATCCAAAAGGGGTAATATAATAGCATGGAACAATAAAAAATTATAGATACGTTGAAGACGTATCATCTTCTACAATTGCTAACACTAATGCAATACTTATGGTTATGGAGTTTTAATCGGACACTAAGAAAGATAGGGGCTTATAATTTCGCCTCCCAACATATTCACCTTTGGGTGATGTCAACAATAATAATTCATGCTAACTTACATCCAATTGGATATATATATCAGGATCTTTCCAACACGAAGTGCTTGCCAAAGGATAAAATGAAAAAGGGAAAGGTGAGGATCTCACCTTGACTCCTTCATAAAAGTAAAAGATAGGCCCTTCGCAGAGGGAAGCAGGGATTTGCAGAGGTGCCAGAGCTTGATTTTGAAATAGAGATGAAAATAATTTTGAGAGGTATGCTTTCATTGTCAACATAACAACCAAGAGTTCCCAATATCTTCCATACTACATACATTATAGGCGGTTCCCAAACAGAATGGTAAAGCTTTTACTCCCCCTCCACCAACAATCACACTCCAAGGCTTGTCCGAAACAACGGGTGCCGTCCAACTAACATCAATCCAGGGGGAGTTTGTTTGCAATTATTTTTGATTTGATTTTGATCTTCTGATCATGGGACTGGGCATCCCGGTTACCAGCCATTTTTCTCGTGAATGATGAGTGGAGTCCACTCATATTGATAATAACCCACCTAGCATGGAAGGTACTGACAACCCCTAGTCGCTACATGAGCGAGTCAGGCATACAAAACAGATTATTATTTGAAGGTTTAGTTTTGCACATGCAAATTTACTTGGAACGGCAGGTAAATACCGCATATAGGTAGCTATGGTGGACACTCATGGCAAAAACTGGGTTTAAGGATATTTGGAAGGAAAAGTAGTATCTCTACTTGGTGCAAGGAATTTTTTCTAGCATGAGGGGGAAAGGCAAGCTTGACATGTTTGAATGATCCATGACAATATACTTTAACTAAGATGTGAGAAAACATAACCCATTACGTTGTCTTCCTTGTCCAACATCAACTCTTTAGCATGTCATACTTAATGAGTGCTCACAATTATCAAAGATGTGTAGCATAGTATATTTATATGTGAAATCTCTCTTCCTTCAATATTCTTTCATGAATTGTTCAAATGACCAATACAATGCTTGCTAACCATCAATAAATCTATAACCTCTACTTCTTACATGTGAAGTCATTACTCCCCCTGGGATAAGCAAATGAAATATATATAATTTCAGATTTATGACATTCAACTCATTCAACCATTTACTCATAGGATATAAGTGAAGCACACAAGTAAATGAAAAACTACTCCAAAAAGATATAAGTGAAGATCAATGAGTAGCTAAATAATTATGTAACCATGTGAAGACTCTCTCTCATTTTAAGAATTTCAGATCTTAAGTACTTTATTCATGGAGCAAGAAAAACAAAATAAAATGACATTGCAAGGATAGCACAACTCATGTGAAGAAGCAAAAACTTAGGCTCAACCGATACTAACTGATAGTTGTTGAAGAAGATAGGTGGGATGCCTAACGGGGTAGTGGACATGAGGGCATGGGGTGGGTGTCACACTTGTCCCCTGGGTCACTTCATAAATAGTGCCCAGGGACAAGTGTCACTGTAGATGATGGCTGGGGTGACACGTGAACAGTGCTCGGGTACATCCGTCTCATCGGTGTCTCGTCGATGTCGGGTCGGGCTGCAGTCGGCAGCCGGCTGGTTGGCGCAGTCGGCAGCCGACTGGTTGGCGCAGTCGGCAGCCGGCAGACGGCCGGGCAGGGCAGTCAGACCGGGAGCCGGTAGGAGCGACCGGGCAGTCGGACTGAGGGGCTTTGCTAGCCCCGATGTCTTGAATAATCGTCTTGCCGTCTTCGGGGTACCCGTCGCCCATTACTTCGACGCCGTAGCGGTGTGCAACCCCGGATATGAAATCTATTACTGGTCTGCATTTAGCCATTTTAACTGGTTTGGCTTCGATCCATTTGGTGAATTTGTCCACCATGACCAATAGGGGTCCAACCATATCCAGCCCCCAGACCACGAAGGGCCAAGTTATGGGGATTGTTTGGAGAGCGGTAGGGGGAATATGACTCTGATTGGCGAAGAGCTGGCAGCCGATGCAATGTAGGACAAGGTCCTGTGCGTCTGCTCGGGCCGTAGGCCAATAGAAGCCTGTTTGGAAGGCTTTGCTGACTAGCGGTCGAGCTGCGGCGTGGTGTCCGCCCAGTCCAGCGTGAATTTCAGCCAGGAGTTGCCGCCCTTCCTCTTCGGAGATGCACCTTTGGAGCACTCCGGTCGCGCTTTTCTTGTAGAGTTCTCCTTCGTGGACCTTGTAAGCTTTAGAATGCCGGACTATGCAGCGTGCTTCATTTTGGTCTTTGGGGAGCTCCTGCCTATTTTGGTAGGCCAAGAACGGCTCGGTCCACGGGGCAATTACGACCATGATTTCATGGGCCGAAGGTGTTATTTCGGTGGCAGAGCCTCCGATTGTGTCGGATGGTTCGGAGTCTGGGGGTGTATTTGGATCCGTGCTGGTATTGCCGGACTCCCCTTCCCATACTACGGATGGCTTGAACAGCCTTTCCAGGAATATATTAGGTGGGACAGGGTCGTGTTTGGTGCTAATGCGAGCAAGTACGTCCGCCGCTTGATTGTTTTCTCGAGCCACATGGTGGAATTCAAGCCCCTCGAACCGAGATGACATCTTTAGGATGGCATTATGATAGGCCGCCATTTTCGGATCCTTGGCATCAAAGTCTCCATTTATTTGTGACATTGCGAGGTTCGAGTCCCCGCGCACTTCTAGGCGTAGGATGCCCATAGAGACTGCCATCCAAAGACCATGTAACAGGGCCTCATATTCGGCCGCATTGTTGCAGTCTTTGTATAATATTTGTAGGACGTACTAGACTGTGTCCCCGGTGGGAGACGTCAGGACTACCCCTGCTCCCAGTCCGGCCAGCATTTTGGAGCCGTCAAAGTGCATGATCCAGTTGGAGTACACGCTGTACTCTTTAGGGAGTTCGGCTTCTGTCCATTCGGCGATAAAGTTAGCCAATACTTGCGACTTAATGGCTCGCTGCGGTTTGTATGTTATGTTGAACGGTAGGTGCTCGATGGCCCATTTAGCAATCCGGACCGTAGCATCGCGGTTATTAATTATGTCGTTGAGTGTTACTTCGGAGGCGACGGTAATTGAACGCTCTTGAAAGTAGTGTCTTAGCTTCTGAGATGCCATGAATACTGCGTATGCTATTTTTTGATAGTGTGGGTATCGGGATTTACATGGGGTGAGGACCGTGGATACGTAGTAAACCGGCTTTTGAAGCGGGAATTTGTATCCGTTCACCTCTCGTTCGACGACGAGCACTGCGCTTACCACTTGATGTGTTGTAGCTATGTATAGCAGCATTGGTTTGCCGATGTTTGGCGCTGTTAGGACCGGATTACTGGCCAATAAGGTCTTTATCTCATCTAGTCCGGCCGCAGCTGCGTCCATCCATACAAAATGTTCGGTGCACCGAAGGAGGCGCTAAAGAGGCAATGCCTTTTCTCCTAGCCTAGCTATAAAGCGGCTCAAAGCGGCCACGCATCCTGCTAGCTTATGGATGTGCTAGAGGTCGGTTGGTACGGCCAACTGCGATAGGGCTCGGATTTTTGCTGGATTCGCTTCTATTCCTCTATTGGAAATAGTGAAGCCCAGGAGCTTCCCCGAAGGGACACCGAAAACACATTTTTCCGGATTGAAGTTGATGTCGTATGTCCGGAGGTTATCGAATGTAAGCCTCAAGTCATCTATCAGGGTTTCGACGTGTCTGGTTTTTATGACAACGTCGTCCACATATGCTTCCACTGTTTTGCCGATTTGTTTCTCCAGGCATGTTTGAATCATGCGTTGATAGGTTGCGCCGGCATTCTTGAGCCCGAAGGGCATAGTGTTGAAGCAAAAAGGGCCATATGGCGTTATAAAAGCTGTTGCAGCTTGGTCAGACTCTGCCTTCTTTATTTGATGGTACCTAGAGTATGCATCGAGAAAACACAGCGAGTCGTGTCCAGCTATGGCATCGATGATTTGATCGATGCGAGGGAGGGGAAAGGGATCCTTGGGGCAAGCCTTGTTGAGGTCTTTGAAGTCGGCGCATAGGCACCAGGATTTGTCCTTGTTTGGCACCATTACCAAATTCACCAGCCAATCCGGATGTTTAATATCTCTGATGAATCCGGCCTCAAGCAGTTTGGCCAGCTCTTCCCCCATGGCTTGTCGTTTGTGTTCTGAAAACCGCCTTAGGGTCTGTTTGACCGGTTTGTATCCCTTTAGTATATTGAGGCTGTGTTCGGCCAGCCGGCGTGGGATGCCTGGCATGTCCGAAGGGTGCCAGGCAAAAATGTCCCAATTCTCGCGTAAGAAATCTCATAGTGCGGCGTCCATCACGGGGCTCAATTGTGTTCCGATGGATGTTGTCTTTGTGGGATCCGTTGGGTGGACCTGGAATTTGACTATCTCGTTTGTAGGTTTAAATGAGGTGGACTTGGGTCGTTTATCGAGTATCACATTGTTCGTGTCCACGGTGGCCTGCCGTGTTGTTAATTCTTCGGCTGCTAGGGCTTCAGATAATGCCTCCAGGGCTATTGCTGCGATTTTGTTTTCGGCGCGGAGCGCGACGTCCGGATCACTGGCTAGAGTGATGATTCCATTGGGCCCGGGTATTTTAAGCTTCATGTACCCGTAATGGGGTACAACTTGAATGCTCGTGAACGCGTCCCTCCCTAGAAGGGCGTGGTATCCGCTGCTGAAAGGAGCCACTTGGAATGTGATTTCTTCGGACCTATAATTCTCCGGGGTGCCGAACACCACATCAAGCGTGATTTTCCCGCGCACCGTGCTTCCCGAGTAGGGATGATTCCCCTGAAGGTGGTGCCGCTTTGCTCAATGCGGCCTCTATCAATCTCCATTTTGTTGAGCATTTCTTCATAGATCAAGTTTAACCCGCTTCCGCCGTCCATGAGTACTTTGGTGAGCCGGAAGACGTCCACGATTGGGCTAAGGACCAGAGCGGCCGGTGCCCTGACAGTCTGGAATCGAGGTTCGTCACTGGCATTGAAAGTTATAGCCATGTCGCTCCAGGGGGTTATCTTTGCCACATGGCAAATTTCTGCAGAGCTTCGGTGAGCCC
Source organism: Triticum aestivum (assembly GCF_018294505.1). Taxonomy (NCBI): domain Eukaryota; kingdom Viridiplantae; phylum Streptophyta; class Magnoliopsida; order Poales; family Poaceae; genus Triticum; species Triticum aestivum. The sequence goes on from NC_057795.1 coordinate 531,617,985, forward strand.
GCTTGCGCCTGTTGTTCGAGGCGAAAGTCTCGAAGACTGTTAGCACCGTATTGTGTCCGCGGGCAGGATATTGTTCTGTTTTATGGCTCGCAAGAAGATCCTCGCCGCTTTTTTCCACCTGCCGGAGTATCCAACATGCCCTAAGGCTATGAGTTGGCATTGTATCCGGCGTACCGTGGAGCTTACATGGCCCGTCGAGCCATCCTTCCAATACGGATCCCCGCCCTGGGGTGGGCTTCAGTTTCTTGGGGATTGGATCGGACGTCCTACGAGAGCTCGTCCGTTTGGTTCGGACAAAGGTCTTGGTGAGAGCGGTACTATCCCAAAATTCTGTTTGGGTCTTCCAAGCACTCTCCATCGCACAGTACTTACGTACTATGACCGCCAAGTCCGTGAAACATATTATTTCTCGGCGGCCTATAGCATTGAGGAGCCCTTCGTCCGTGCAGTTTTTGCAGAAGAGTGAGACCATGTTCTCCTCGCGACAGTCCTTAACTTTGTTAAGCGCAAGGAGGAATCTGGCCCAGTAATGATGCACCGTCTCCTGGGGCTCTTGCCTGATGCGGGAGAGACAGTTTAAGTCCAAATAGGTATTGTTAGCCGAATTCGGATTATGATCCGATCTAACACCCAAGGGCGCGGGTAGTTCCGAGCCCATCAACTTGGAACCCGGAGTGTTACCCAATTCCTTTGGGCCAATGCCCGATTCTAGGTCTGGGACCTGGGGCAGGTTGTCCTCTCAGCAGATTTTCGGCTCAAGGAGTTCGGCGATCCAAACATAATTCGTCCTCAAAGTTGGGGGACGATCCGCGTGTGGTTCTTCCACAATCGCCATCTCATTGGTGGCCGGTGGGGATCTGATGTCCCTTCAACCGGGTTTAAGCCCAATCCGGTCATAATTCTTAGCGACTCCCAGAGCCGCGATGCGATCCAAGAGTTCATTAAAGGAGGAGAGCTCCATTGGATCCATCTGTTCGGCAAGTTCCGAACTGACCCGAAGGTTATGATTGCTGACCCGAGAGGCCATCATCGGCTCCGTCACCGATGGGGCGGCCACGATAAAGCCGCCGAGCCGGAACGTCTAGCCTACAGCCAGAGCTCCCTCCGAAGTAATATTGTCCTTGAAGACGAGTCGAGCCATCAAGCCTTGCGGCGACGTCACAGAGGAACTCTCAATGAAAGCACCAATGTCGGTTTCAAAACCGGCGGATCTTGGGTAGGGGGTCCCGATCTGTGCGTCAAGGCTGATGGTAACAAGAAGTAAGGGACCCAAATGCTTAAACAGGTTCGGGCCCTCTCAATGGAGGTAAATCCCTACTTCCTGCTTGATTAATATTGATGATATGGGTAGTACAAGAGTAGATCTACCACGAGATCGTAGAGGCTAAACCCTAGGAGCTAGCCTATGAAGGTATGAATGTAATTGTAATCGGCCTTCTAAGGACCAACCTCTCCGGTTTATATACACACCGGAGAGGGATAGGGTTTACATGGAGTCGGTTACAAGGAAGGAAATATAATATCCGGATCGCCAAGCTTGCCTTCCACTCCAAGGAAAGTCCCATCCGGACACGGGCCGAAGTCTTGAGTCTTGTATCTTCACGCTTCAATAGTCTAGACGTTGTACACAGTCCAGCTGTCCAAATACCCCCCTAATCCAGGACTCCCTCAATGGGCACTCCCCTTGGCAACTGCCAAGCTTGGGGGAGGTGCCCCGGTATCGTATCACCATCCCAGTTCTATCTTTACTGTTTTTCTAAGTTTAATCCATTTGGTTATATCTTTATCTAGTAGAATAAAGTTTAGTTTGATCTAGCTTTGAGTTTTGTGTTGATCCCTATCCATGTAATCGAGTCTTTGAACTATATATGTCGGTGTTCTGTGAACGGGGGTCGCCAGACTTGCTTGCCCGTGGCCCGCGGCGTGGCTCAAGTGGGGGCCCAGTGCAGCCCAGCTTCATCAGCTCAAGCTCAAGACCCTCGCGAGGGGCCAAGCCTCGCGGGGCGGACAACAGGAAGCTTCCTCAGAAGCAGCCTTATCAGGCAGGCTCGCAAGGAGGCAGAGAGATCAAGGCAGGGCACCTCGCGAGCAGCCCATGACGCAAGCCATGACGATCGAGACAAGGCGGGCGCCAGCCTGCGCAGTGTCCTTGTTTCCCATTCGGTGCAAGGGGGGCAAGCACAGGCCAAGTCATCAGGCAAAGGTTACCATTTCGGTGCAACAAGACCAAGACCAGCAGAACGGCAGGATGGGAGTCATCGTGGAGCCCAGGACGGCGTCACTGCCAGAGTCTTTGGCAGTCGAAGACCAACTTTAGTCAGGATAAGTGTACTAGATTTTCCCCTTCAAAATGGCCAATTGTTGCCGCCCTTCCCGCTCATTATTTGGGAAGAGGCCCAGGGCCTCCCTCTATAAATAGGACTAACCACCACAGTAGAGAAGAGAGGATCCAGATTGCGCGTAGACTAGAGAGAGGCGACTGAACTCACCCAAGCAGTTCATCGCACCAGCTCAAGAACAGCCCCTCGCGAGGCTGTTCTCTCTTTGTATTCTTCATCGTCAACCCCTGAGGCAATCCACCACACCACACACTGGAGTAGGGTATTACACCACAATGGTGGCCTGAACTAGTATAAACCTCGTGTCCCTTGTGTGTTCTTCTTTCTAGCCTAGATTTCTTCGAGACGCGAGTTGGTTGGAGAAATATCTTCATGCGCACCCTAGAGTTCGAACCTCAAGGATCTGCCGGAACCTGAAATCCGACATTTGGCATGCCAAGTAGGGCCTCGCCGTTCTGATGTCAAACGACCCAACTGCCAACGCCGACCGCTGGGCGGCGTGGCCTGCCCACGCCGTGCCACCGACCCAGGGTGACCTCAACCTTGCGCCTCAGGCAGCTCGCGCTTCGCAGGGTGCTGCGAGTCGCAGGCGACACGGACAAACGCTGCCTGCCCTCACACCACGGCAGGTGTGGTCAGCAGCAAGAGCCTTAAGCCACGCCGCGGCCACAGCGCCGCACACCCGACGGGAGTAGGCGAACTCAAGGGCCGTGCTCACGGTGGCCCGAGAGCTGCTAAGGTGCCGGCTGCTGGAGGGCAGCCGCGAATTGTTGTTAGAGCGAGTGGCCGAGCTCCTTGACGCTGCCGCCTCGGGAGCACCTCATTTCTGCGTCCAGCTGCCGGCCCAAAGCCAGAGCGGGCCGTATGGCGGCCCCATACGCGCCCATGCAACTCCAAGCAGGCTCTAGGGCCTACTCAACGCCAACCCGGCCGGCAGCACCAGGCGACAAGTCGCGCCGTCCCCATCTCCGGCCGGCGAAGGAGTACACGCCGCAACCTTCGGCCTCGGCGGACCACCACAGCACCACCCCAAAGACAACGCTCCAGGCCGGACTGCATGGTATATGCGGCACTACGGCGAGACCCACGGGGCGGTGACCCCAGAGGCTTATGTGCCCCACATGGTGGATCAAGAGTGCGCACTGGAAGAAGACCATGGCTCGTTCCTCGGGCCAGGCTGGGGCGAGGATGCGCCAAAAGCTGAGCTCTTTCAGGAGCCCCAAGAGAACCTCGACAACCGCGCCAGTGGCAGCAACTATCGGGTACCACTAATTCCTCAAGAGCAAGCTTATGCTAACCATGGGTCACAGGAGGTACAGGTCGCCGCAACAGATGGCTGCCCCAATGCGGCAGCCTCCTACCCCTCAGGACGAGGGCGCCGGGGGCTGCAGGAGAGGGGCCGAGATCCGGGTTCGCCCCCGCGTCGCTCGGAGCAAGGCGTTCTCAGGAAGTAGGTGCCCCAGGGCCTGCCCCCGGCAGAGGACCCGTGGTCGTCGGGGGAACCGCTGGCGACCGCTCTACCCCGTTGGCGTCGTCCTTGGTCTCCGGTCGCTGTCAATGGCGGTAGAGTGTGGCGCAAGGCGGGGCCCTTGTCTGGCGATATGAAGCAAGGCCGGTACCTATGAAGAAGGCCCAGTGCCTATGAAGCTCGCCGCCCGTGACACTCTCACGTAATAATGAGTGGGGCTGTACACGCCCTGGAGTCTCCGGAGAGCCGCCCTCGGGCCTCGGGGGCTCCCGCCCACGCCCAGTGGCAGCACTTAGCTCCACGCTGGTGAGAAGACGTCGAAGACTAGACTAGGTGCCGGACGGGGCTTTTTGCTTTTTGCCTTTTCCTCTGTTGACAAGGTTCTTCGATTTGAATTTAAGTTGGATTTGAGCTTGAGACTTGCGTGTGTTTAGGGAAGGGGTGTTTAGTCTCGTTCGAGCAATCTCTCATGTTCTGGTTTCGGCTTTGCGACCGAAGTTAGCGTCAGCTGCCCCCCCCTCGCGAGCCTCTCGCGAGTCGGGCCAGGCCATGCACGTCTACAATCTGGACCACAGTCGCCGCACCCTCTCCGGAGGTTCTCATCGCAGGATCAATGGGTTCACCCAGAAGACACTCGAGGCGCCGCGGCCCCCATAGGCCCGCTCGGGACCCCTCGGGGTCAAAAGGTAAACAAGTCAGCTGACCCATCACTGGGCCAGTATCTAAGCTCACACGCAGCGTTATGCTTACCAGGGTACTGATCGCAAAACTTTACATGATGGGCTTCCCCTCCGAAATTGCTCTTACAATCTTCAGGGCCGAGCCCGAACCTTCTTCATGCAGGGTAAACAGCGGTGACATAGGATCGGTTGGACATATCACTCACCGCCATTTCTGGGGCGCCTCCAGAGGCTTCGCTGGCGTCACTGACATCATCACCACCGCAGCCAACACCTCCATCAGCGCCAGGCTCGTCCACAACGCCACCTTCATCGGCGGCCACGATCGCGCCGTCATCATCAGATGCGAAGGCCCTGACGAGGGCATCCACGTTGTCCTCCACCCATTGCGCCAGGTCGCCCTAGATGGCTATGGGCACATGTGCGATGGTGGCATCAAAATCGAAGTGGGGGTCCCAGTCCTGTAGATAGCTGAAGACACGGGAGAAGGCATGCCCGAGCAAGGCTCAACTCCTCTCCTCGACAAGCAAACGAGACCAGTCAGAGCGGTTCTCTAGAAGCGTCACCATGTCCGTGAAAAACTGAAGGTTGCCGGCGTAGTTGGTCCCATGCGGCTCCTCGGCGGCAGCCTCGCAAATGTTGCCCAAGGCCGTGTTAGCCCTTTCCCTGAGTGTCCGGAGCATGGGGGCATGCTCGTTCTCCAGAATCCGCCACTGACGGATCTTGTCCTCATTCCGGCTTGCGATGGCCCCGGCACCATCAACCCTCTGTTGGAGAAGAAGAAGCTCGGCGCGGAAAGAAGCCAGCTCTGCCCGCACTACGTGAAGGGCGGCTGTGGAGGAGTCCGCAGCCCGCGTCACTTCAGCCAGTTTGGACCCAAGGGCCGCGGTCCTACCCTCGGCTTCAGCCCTAATCAACTCCAACCTCACTTCATATTCGCGCTCGAGATCCGAGCGAGCTTCCGCCACGCGACGGTCGACCTCTTCTTGGACACGGGCTTGGCACGCGGTGACATCATCCTCCTCCTGAGTCACCAGGCGCTCCCTCATTTCCAACCGCACAAGGTTAAGGTTGCGCTCGGCGGCCTCCAGCGTCAGCGCCTCCTCGCACTTCAGGAGCTCCGCCTGGTCGATGGAAGCCCCCTTTAGCGACACAAGGGCTGCCAGGCGCAGTTCCACTTGCTGCTCTAGAGAGTTGCTCCAGGCTTGGAGCTCCCATGCGCGCTCCTCTGCATCTTTGCACTGTTGGTCTGCTTCCCGGGCCTCTTCGACGACTTGGAAGCAGGCCTCCCGCGAGGCCACCAGCGACTCTTCAGCCTTCGCATTGTCAAGGTCACGCTGGTGACGCACAAGGGTGATGGCTACCTTCAGCTTGCGCCTCTCCTTAGGGAGGCGCAAGCCTTCGACCTCAAGGCGCGCATCCTCGCCAGCAAGCTCCGCCCCGATCCGGCTCACCGCATCCGCCGCCCCCTGGAGGAACTCTTGACGAAGGGCACGACACTCCCGAGCACGCTTGAGCACGTCTTCCGCGTCACCCTCTGCCACTTGCGTATGCATAGGGCCCTGAGGCGGCATGCCCCCTCCCGGCGCGGGGCTGGGGTCTGGTGCCCCAACGATCGCCGGATGGACCTCGCCAGGAGCCCGGCCTGGCGCCGGTCCGTCCCCAGAAGAGAAACTCAAGACTGACTTTAGCCAGTCGCCATCCACGATCAGGGAAGGAGCACGGGGCAAGCTAGCTATGCCCTAGGAGAGCTCGTGAAGGGAGGATAACAGGCGCGTAGGCTCGAGGTGCCTAGTGCGAGGGACCACTCCTTCGACCGGCCCAGTGGCAGGGGTGCTGCTCGAGCTCGGCGCGCCTAGGGTCAGCGGTGATGACAAAGCCTGGGGGGATGGCTCCTTGGCCGTCTCCGCGAATTTGGCAGGAAGGGCCGTGAAAGGCCGCGATCAGCTGCAGGACCAGTGAGGTAAAGGAGCAGAGAGAGAAGAGGGCTTACTTGTCCATGGCAAAGTACTTCCTGCGCTTCAACAGGCGGCAAGGGCAATCGTCGCCACCCAAGGCCTCCTTCCTCTTAAGGAGGGCCTCGAAGTCTACGTGGAACTGACCTAAGCGCTCGGCGCAAGGGTCAGACTGTGGCATGGAAGAGGCATCAAAGTGATCGGCGCCGAGGGAACCGAGCCTCACGAGGGACGGCCGGGGCCTCGAAAGCCCCGGCCTTAGGAGTCGTAGGCCGCAACCCCGCGCCTGCCACTGCTCCAGGACGGGCTTCCGGGGATGCCACCTTCGGGGCTCCGCGCGGCGTCAGCACCTCGACATCAGCCCCCTCAGCTCCTGCCGGTTCTTGCCTCCCTGCTCCATCGCCTGAGGAAGGACCGCCGTGGACGACTGGAAGGGCAACCGCAACAACTGGGTTCTCGCGGGGTCCTGTGAGGCCGGCCGGACGCAGCCCCCACTCGTCAAAGCTGGGCATCTGCCTCACAAATCGGCCTTGCCCGAGCAAAGATACAAGAGGGCAGCATCATGTCGAAGGCTGCCTGGGGAAGGATCACCAGTTAGGACCCTGAGCACCGTCCTCAGTGCTTCGGGCGCCAGATCCTCCTCCTGGAGCCGCATGCAGTCTTTGTGCCATGCAAAGGCCCACACCCGATGGGAGTGGCGTTGGAGAGGAGCAATGCGACGTTGGAGGAACTCCTTCACCACCTTGGGCGCCGTCACATCGAGCGCCCTCAAACTCTGGAAGCAGCACCAGACGAAGGCGAGCCGGGGGCTCGCGAGCGTCTCGTGATCCCAGCCTGAGTTGGGAACAGCGGGCGAGGTCGGGTGCGAGAGCAGGGGGCTGGGCACTACGACATCCACATGCAGCCACCGCTCTCTGAACCTGGCCTCAGGAGGAGGAAGGCCGAAATCGATCCCCGAAGCAGCCGTCTCTGGCACGGCGAGGAAGCTCACACACCCCGAGCATTGAGTGGGGTCGCTCAGGCACAAAGAGAAGAAGTGGCGCAGCAGGGCAACGGAAGGAGGAATGCCCACCATTGCCTCGCAAACAAAAGCGAAGACAGCAAGGAGAGTAATGGACTCAGGCCCGAGGTGTATCATGTGGATCTGATAATGGGAGAGCACCGCATTGAAGAAAGCGGAAAAGGGGGGAACCAGACCCGCCCACAGGGCATCGGCAAAGAACCGGACCTCCGTGATGACCCTATCAAAGGAGGCATGGGAGACAGGCCAGACCGTGGTCCTGCCGCACTCGTTGAAGATGGTGGCAAGAGCAGAACGGACCTTGCCCAAGGCCTCAGGGTTGAGTATGATAGACCGATCAATGGCGGGGGCCGCCGCTAGAGGCGAGCGGGACGACGTCGTGGGCTTCTTCCCCCTTTCCTTCTTTGTTGGCGCCATGGCAATGGGAAGGGGGGAGAGTTCGAGTTGGATTGGAGGCGGAGCTTGGAGCCTGAGGAAGAAGGAAGGGCAGCAAGCACGCGGATGGCGAAAGGGGAATGACTGTGTGCAACCACGGGTCCGCCTAGGCGGGCGTGTAATGAGGCATCGTGGGGAAGCGGAGACGCCCACCTCCAATAAGTCGCCATGCGTGCCCGAGGCCGCAGGCTGATGGGGCATGCGGCTCTTCGCACTTGCCCCTTCGCTTCTCTGCTAAGCCAAGTCCGGGCGCGCCTTGGACCCAGACTTGCCTGCCTGCGGCCTGCGGCGTGTCTCAAGTGGGGGCCCAGTTCAGCCCAGCTTCATCAGCTCAAGCTCAAGACCCTCGCGAGGGGCCAAGCCTCGCTGGGTAGACGACAGGAAGCTTCCTCAGGAGCAGCCTCATCAGGCAGGCTCGCGAGGAGGCGGAGAGATCAAGGCAGGGCACCTTGCGAGGAGCCCGTGATGCAAGCCATGACGATCGAGACCAGGCGGGCGACAGGCGGGCGCCGGCCTACGCAGTGTCCTTGTTTCCCCTTCGGTGCAAGGGGGGCAAGCACAGGCCAAGGCATCAGGCAAAGGTTACCGTTTCGGTGCAACAAGACCAAGACCTGCAGAACGGCAGGATGGGAGTCATCGTGGGGCCCAGGACGGTGTCACCGCCAGAGTCTTTGGCAGTCGAAGACCAACTTTAGTTAGGATAAGTGTACTAGATGTTCCCCTTCAAAATAGCCAATTGTTGGCGCCCTTCCCGCTCATTATTTAGGAAGAGGCCCAGGGCCTCCCTCTATAAATAGGACTAGCCACCACAGCAGAGGAGAGAGGATCTAGATTGCGCGTAGACTAGAGAGAGGCGACTGAACTCACCCAAGCAATTCATCGCACCAGCTCAAGAACAGCCCCTCGTGAGGTTGTTCTCTCTTTGTATTCTTCGTCGTCAGCCCCTGAGGCAATCCACCACACCACACACTGAAGTAGGGTATTACACCACAATGGTGGCCTGAACCAGTATAAACCTCGTCTCCCTTGTGTGCTCTTCTTTCTAGCCTAGATTCCTTGCGAGGCTTCGAGATGCGAGTTGGTTGGGGAAAGATCTTCGTGCGCACCCCAGAGTTCAAACCTCAAGGGTCTGCCGGAACCCGAAATCCGACAATATATAATAAAGATTAGTTTTGAGTTGAGGGCTTTGCTATCTTGCTATGATTTTGAGGGAATAAAAAGAAAGAATAAAAATTAATAAAAAGATCATATTGATCTTATGGAGAGTAATGACTTCACATATAAAGAGTATGATGAATAAAAGTTGTTGAGAGTTGACAAACATAGTTTTGGTCATCGTTGCAATTAAAAGGAAGTAATAAAGAAAGAGAGGTTTTCACATATAAATATACTATCTTGTACATGTTATATGATTCTGAGCACTCATTAAAATATGACATGCTAAAAACTTGATGTCAGACAAGGAAGACAACGTAATGAGTTATGTTTGCTTATATCCGAAATAAATTATATTGTCATGGATCATCCAACATGTTGAGCTTGCCTTTCCCCCTCATGCTAGCCAAATTCTTTGCACTAAGTAGAGATACTACGTGTGCTTCCAAACATCCCTAAACCCAGTTTTGCCATGAGAGTCCACCATACCTACCCATGGATTGAGTAAGATCCTTCAAGTATGTTGTCATCGGTGCAAGCAATACAAATTGCTCTCTAAATATGTATGACTTATTATTGTGAAGAAAATAAGCTTTATACGAGCTTGTGATATGGAAGAAATAAAAGCGACGGACTACATAATAAAGGTCCTTATCACAAGTGGCAATATAAAGTGATGTTCTTTTGCATTAAGATTTTGTTCATCCAACCATAAAAGCACATGACAACCTCTGCTTCCCTCTGCGAACGACCTATCTTTTATTTTTACCTTCTTCCCATATACAAGAGTCATGGTGATCTTCACCTTTCCTTTTTACACTTTATCATTTGGCAAGCACTATGTGTTGGAAAGCTCCTGATATATATATATATATATATATATATATATATATATATTTGGACGTAGGTTTTCATAAAGTATTATTGTTGACATTACCCTTGAGGTAAAAGGTTGGGAGGCGAAACTATAAGCCCCTTTCTTTCTCTGTGTCCGATTGAAACTTCATACCCATAAGTATTGCGTGATTGTTAGCAATTGTGAAAGACTAAATGATAGTTGAGTATGTGGACTTGCTGAAAAGCTCTTATATTTACTCTTTCTGATGTTATGATAAATTGCAATTGCTTCAATGACTGAGATTATAGTTTGCTAGTTTTCAATGAACTTTTTGATTCATACCTTACATTGTGAATAGATTGTTACTTTAGCATAAGAAATCATATGAAAATATATATGTTGCTGTTCCAAAGAAAGATCATGATGCTCTCATGTCCGTATTTATTTTATCGACACCTCTATCTCTAAACATGTGGACATATTTTTCGATTTCGGCTTTCGCTCGAGGACAAGCAAGGTCTAAGCTTGGAGGAGTTGGTATGTCCATTTTGCATCATGCTTTTATATCGATATTTATTGCATTATGTGTTGTTACTACACATTATGTCACAATACTTATGCCTTTCTCTCCTATTTTACAAGGTTTACATGAAGAGGGAGAATGCCGGTAGCTGGAATTCTGGGCTGGAAAAGGAGCAAATATTAGAGACCTATTTTGCACAACTCCAAAAGTCCTGAAACTCCACGAAAGTCAGTTTTGGAATATATTAAAAATATTGGATGAAGAAAGCACCAGGGGGGCCACCCAGCAGCCACGAGGGTGGAGGGCGCGCCCTACCCCCCTGGGCACGCCCCCTGCCTCGTGGGCCACCTGGTAGGCACCGGATGCCCATCTTCTGCTATATGGTGTCTTTTGCGTTGGAAAAAAATCATAAGTAAGCTTCCGGGACGAAGCGCCGCCGTCTCGAGGTGAAACCTTGGCGGAACCAATCTACGGCTCCGGTGGAGCTGTTCTACCGAGGAAACATCCCTCCGAGAGGGGGAAATCGTCGCCATCGTCATCACCATTGATCCTCTCATCAAGAGAGGGTCAATCTCCATCAACATCTTCACCAACACGATCTCCTCTCAAACCCTAGTTCATCTCTTGTATCCAATCTTTTTCTCAAAACCTCAGATTGGTACTTGTGGGTTGCTAGTAGTGTTGATTACTCCTTGTAGTTGATGCTAGTTGGTTTATTCGATGGAAGATCATATGTTCAGATCATTTATGCATATTAATACCCCTCTGATTATGAACATGAATATGATTTGCGAGTAGTTACGTTTGTTCCTCAGGACATGGGAGAAGTCTTGTTATAAGTAGTCACGTGAATTTGGTATCCGTTCGACATTTTGATGAGATGTATGTTGTATCTCCTTTAGTGGTGTGATACGTCCATTTTGCATCATGTTTTCTTACTGTTATTTATAATGTTTTTATCCATAATAATGCTTTTTGGAGTAATTCTAATGCCTTTTCTCTCATAATTTGCAAGGTACACACCAAGAGGGAGAACTCTGGCAGCTGGAAATCCGGACCTGAAAAAGCTATGTCAGGCTACCTATTGTGCACAACTCCAACCAAGCTGAACCTTCACGGAGAATTTTTATGGAATATTTAAGAAATATTGGAGCAAATAACTACCAGAGGGGGCCCACTATAACATCCCCAGCATCACACTACAGTAATCTCCCCCTAATGAAGGTCGTGTCATCATGATCATCATGCCAAAATGCCACTTGTCCAAAATCTGCTTCAAATTCAAATTCAAATTGTATGTCAAATATTTGCTTCTTCTTTCATGCAAATAAAATAGTTCATCTGATGGGAAATAATCCCTAGATATTTTTCATGTTGAAGCCAACATTTTTGGAATTCCCAATTTACCCCTAAGAATTTATTATCTGGCCTAGCAGTATTTAAGATGTCCTTTTCATTTTTGAAAAATGCTTGGACAACTCCTGAAGGCCCCAAACTTTTTGTGGCAGTGCCCAATTATTCTTTGAAATTGTTTTGACCAGTGGCATAATTTTGCAAAGTCATTAGTGCCTAAAAAGAAGATGCAAAAGCTGCTGGAAAAACAGAAAAGAAATTAAAAAGGAAAAGAAAAGGGGAGAGAGAGAAAAGAACCCCTGGCCTCGCATTGGGCCTCGGCCCACTCCAGCTGGCCAGCCCACTGCCCCTCCTCGGTCGGTTCACTGCGCCCCCAACCCCGTCACTATAGGAGGGTGGTAGCCGCCGCACCACCTCGCCGGCACCGTCCCGAGGGGATAAGGCCGACAGCCGCGCCTCCTCGAGTCCCCCCCTCACCTACCGCAACTCCCACTCCCCCACTTACGCTTCTGCTCCCCCAGATCCACCTCTCCCCTCTCTTCTCGCTCGATTCTGAGCTCGGCCTCACGAGCTCGTCGCCACCGATCGCCATCAACGTAGCTACCGTCCACGCCGCACCTCGCCAAGGCATTCCCAAGTAGCGCTGTCGTCGACTACGTCCTCTATAGCAAGCCGTTGGGGCCGGGAGCCACTACATCGTCGCCCTGTTTTCTTCTTCTTCCCCGGGCATCGCCGCCATCGTCGTCGATTCCGGCTACCCCGCGCCTCCCCCATGCCCACTGAGCACATCTGCAGGCTCACTGTGAGATACACTCGTTTCCCCCCTCTGTTTTGCTCCCGTACGCGCCCGGAGCGGTTGGACCCGCCATGGCCGAGCCGAGCTCCGCCATTGAGCTCATTGTCGTCGCCCTGGTGCTTCTCGCGTTGAGCTAACACCACCACCGAGCTCCTGGAGCTCCTAGCTGATCAACGCGCTCCTCTGCCACCCTTGTCGTGCCCTGGATGCTCGAATCCATCGATGTCCAAACTCCGGCGCCGCTCCGGTCAGCGCTGCCGTGGCTCTAGGTCATCCCAGCATGCGGGACCGAAGGTGTTGGACATGTGCGGCTCCCCTCATTCGAACGTGCATCACAGCGCTCGTTTTAACCCCCAGTAGCCGAAACTCGATCACCTCCCGACGCGCGCCGCCATAGAACATGGTCGCCAGAGTTACTCCGGCGACGCCACCGACGTGGCTGGCCTGGGGCCACCCCTGGGTCGCTGCCGGCGGGCCCTACGGGCCCGGTTGACTTGGTTGACCCAGCAAACATGCATACTAAGCAGCCTAGTTTTACTGACAGGTGGGCCCCATCCTTTAATCAACGTTTTAATAATTAAAACTTATTTTGTTAAACTAATTACCAACTGACAGGTGGGGCCGACTAGCTAATTAACTTAGTTTAGTTAAACTAAACACTGCTAATTAGTCCAGTCACTGACTAGTGGGACCCACTGGACCCACTTTGACTAATTAGCGAGTCTGTTGACTTGCTGACGTCATCCCCATGTCATGCTGACATAATATACCCCTTTTCTCTCAATTCTGTTAAGTTAAATAATTTCAAAACGCCTTTTAATCTTTAGAAATTCATAGGAAATAATCCATAACTCAGATGAAAAATATTTTCTAGATGAAAGTTGCTCAGTACGATGAGATGAATCCGAATACGCGGTCCGTTCAACTGTCACATGCCCCTAGCATGATGAACATGGAACTGTCCCCTCTCTTTTCATTTGTCCGGAAAACGCCAAATGCCGGAAAAATCCCTCCGGATGTTTCCCTCTCCGTCTGCGACGTCTAGCACTGCGTTAGTTCACCCCTAGCACTGCGTATTACCATGTTATGCTTTATGATGCTTTGTTTGTTGTATATTTATTGTTTCTTCCCCCTCTTCTCTCCGGTAGACCCCGAGACCAATGTTACCCCTGTGATCGACTACGTCTCTGACGAATCTTTTTCGTTTGCAACAGAGCTTCCAGGAAAGCCCCCCCTTTGATCATCCCGATATCGTCCATTCCATTCCCTCATGCTTGCATTAGATTTTTCTACTGTAATTGATTGCTCCTATTCTGATGCATAGACTGCTTTTGTAACCTGCTTATTGTTACTTACCTGCTTTACCTAAACTGCTTGGTATAGGTTGGTTAGTGATCCATCAGTGACCCCGCACCTTGTCCTTGTTGCCCCTGCTTCATCATCGAAGACCCGATCAACGGGATCAAAGACCAGGCCCCGGCACCACACATCACTTCCCCTTAGTTGCTCGACACTACTGGGTGACTATCGAGTGTAGCTATCCGGTCGTGGTCATCGAGGGTGATTTCCTCCTTAACCACTTCCGATATGACTATGTCGTGCAACCCCTCAAGTGCGGACCTCGAGGGTGGTTCCTCTTCCATTCACCTTGATGATTACATTGAGTGGAATCCACCGGGGGTGGTTCCTTAGGGTTCCCATTGGTGTTAGACACACAGTTACTATGGTTACTATGTTTTTACACTGAACCATGTTACTAAAGACGGGTCGGCCCTGAGGGGTACCCGTGCGAGCTTAATTGCGAGTGATGTGGAGTCGGGTTGACCTGGTAGGTGCCCGCGAGATAATTATGAGGCGTGGCCGGGCATTCTTAGCCCTTGCCGCAAGTCCTCGAGACGGGGCGACGGGGTCACATCTTTCGTGAGTCTCTGCTTGTTATCTGCTATGTCTTGAGCTTGCATTGGTTTTCCTTGAAGAGGAAAGGGTGATGCAGCAATAATAGCGTAAGTATTTCCTCAGTTTTTGAGAACCAAGGTATCAATCCAGTAGGAGGCTCCTCAAAAGTCCCACGCACCTACACAAACAAACAAGGAACTCGCAACCAACGCAATAAAGGGGTTGTCAATCCCTCCACGGCCACTTGCGAAAGTGAGATCTAATAGAGATAGTATGATAAGATAAATATATTTTTGGTATTTTATAATATAGATGCAAAAAGTAAAGATTCAAATAAAAGTAGATTGGAAGCAAATATGATAAGAGATAGACCCGGTGGCCATAGGTTTCACTAGTGGCTTCTGTCAAGATAGTAGAAGTATTACGGTGGGTGAACAAATTACTGTCGAGCAATTGATAGAAAAGCGAATAGTTATGAGACTATCTAGGCATGATCATGTATATAGGCATCACGTCCGCAACAAGTAGACCGACTCCTGCCTACATCTAGTACTATTACTCCACACATCAACCGACTGCTGCCTGCATCTAAAGTATTAAGTTCATAAGAACAGAGTAACGCCTTAAGCAAGATGACATGATGTAGAGGGATAAACTCATGCAATATGATATAAACCCCATCTTTTTATCCTCGATGGCAACAATACAATACGTGCCTTGCAAACCTTTATGTCATTGGGTAAGGACACCACAAGATTGAACCCAAAGCTAAGCACTTCTCCCATGGCAAGTGTCGGTGTCAAAACCGGCGGATCTCGGGTAGGGGTCCCTAACTGTGCGTCTAGGCGGATGATAACAGGAGACAAGGGACACGATGTTTTTACCTAGGTTCGGGCCCACTCGATGGAGGTAAAACCCTACTCCTGCTTGATTGATATTGATGATATGGGTAGTACAAGAGTGGATCTACCATGAGATAAAGGAAGCTAAACCCTAGAAGCTAGCCTATGGTATGATTGTTGTAATGGTTGTTCGTCCTACGGACTAAAACCCTCCAGTTTATATAGACACTGGAGAGGGCTAGGGTTACACAGAGTCGGTTACAATGGTAGGAGATCTACATATCCGTATTGCCAAGCTTGCCTTCCATGCCAAGGAAAGTCCCCTCCGGACACGGGATAAAGTCTTCAATCCTGTATCTTCATGGTCTTGGAGTCCGGCCGATGATGATAGTCCGGCTATCCGGACACCCCCTAGTCCAGGACTCCCTCAGTAGCCCCCGAACCAGGCTTCAATGATGACGAGTCCGGCGCGTATATTGTCTTCGGTGTTGCAAGGCGGGTTCTCCTCCAAATTCCATGTGTTTGCCGAATACTGTCCGGCTTCCTTACAAATGTGCGCTCCTTGGCTCCCACGCCCAATAATGGCCCTCTTCCACGTGTCGCACGAATGCGAAAGGCCAGGGTATTTTTATGTTTTACCCCTAGCTACGCTAATAATCTGCCTATAAGAGAGGCAAGAATCCAGATCCAAATCACACCATCTTCCTTCCGCGAGTACTCATCGGAGCGCTTCTGACCAAAAATCCATTCCATCATGGACCGTCGACGCGGCTCCTCCTCTCGCGCTCCCAGCCCTCAGCCAGGAGATTTGAGATGTTCAGTTCCGCACAACGAGCTGGTGACGCTCCAAGCGGACGGATACCTTCCTCCAGCCTTTATGGTCCCGGTTCGAGCCGGGCTGGCCACCTACAAAGGTGGAAAGCAAGCGGAGGCCACCCCTAGTCCCTCCAAAGGGGAGCGTGTGTGCTTCGTCCCTTATCTAATAAGGGGGCTCGGGTTTCCCATACATCCGTTTCTCCGGGGGCTTCTGGAGTTCTACGGACTCCAGCTTCATCACCTCACGCCCGCCTCCATTCTGCACATCGCGGGTTTCGTAGCTCTTTGCGAGCTGTTCCTGGGCATTGAGCCCCATTTTGCGCTGTGGAAGAGACTATTTTGCCTCGTACCCCGTTCTCACGAGGGGTCAATATATCAAGTGGGCGGAGCCGAAATATGGCGCATCGCCGGGACCGGATATCTATCCGGAACCCCAAAGAAGGCGTCCGAAGACTGGCCTTCGGAATTGTTTTATGTAGAAGATGCTCCACTGCTGGATGCAGTTCGGATCGGCCTCCCGGAGTTCAGCAAGGCTCCTCTGAAGAAACGCCTAAGTTGGCGCCCGCGGAGCCCTCAATAGGAGGAAGACAGGAGCGTCCATTATTTGATGGGCCAGATAAGGTTGCTGGCCCATTTCGGAGTCATGGCCACGTGCATTATGCGAGGGGTGCAACCGCTCCAATATAGGGGCCACCCCTTGTGGGATTTCAACGGGGAGAATGACGCCACCCGTCATGGCCGCAAGGGGCCGAGATCGGTCGCAGATCTGGTGAAGATTATGTCCGGCCTGTACGAGGGGGAGAAGGAGGACTTCCTCCAGACGAGCCCATTGAATGGGTTCTCCATGAATAACCATCGGAGCTTGGTAAGCGGACGTTTATTTATCCGACCCGTGCTTTCAAAGTTAAGTACCTTACTTTATGGTTTTGACGCAGGAACTGCGCCGGGATGTGGAGAGCATACATAGTCCGGCTCCACAACCCGAGGATCCGGAAAGATCCCTTGATCCGGCCTCCGAAGAGGATCCGGACATAAACGTGGAGCTAATCGACGGGGTGTTCCACCAACTCAGCATGGACAATGCTCTAGTCGCCATTACGGCTGACTACCCCGGCTTATCTCCAGCTTCCCAGGTAATTATGACCGGAGTCCTGACACCATTACTTCGTCCTTGCGTATTTCTGACCACCGTATACAACGGTGTCTTGCAGGAGGTGCCTTCAAGGCAGGAAGCCGAACCCGCAGGGGCTGACCAACAAAGGTCTGTCCGGCCCAGCAGGCAGAAGAGGGGTGCGGTGCGAATCGAAATGTCACCGCAATGGTATAGCTCGCGACCGTTATGTAGGGAAAAGATTCCTAGGAGGTGTATTAATGCTCATGACTTTTCCAAGAGAAAGAGCGCTCGCCGGACTGTGCCCGGAGAGTTTGCCAACCAAGCCTCCGCCAACCAGGCTCCAACACCTAGTCCGGAGGGGGAGGCGAGTGCAAGGCGCGGGCCGGGTACTCCTCCAACGGAGGATGCCGACAGGCTGTCCGCCACCAGGTCTGAGGTGGAGAGCGCCATGAATCATAGGCGTCATCGGACAGTTCTGTGTGACGTGTATTTCTCCCTAGAGGCATTGAATGCCTTTAACGCGGGAGACGCACACCTCCATGCCGCTCAAGATGGTTTAAACAGAGCCACGGAGCAGTATGTAAAAGACATACGGGTAAGGGATTATAATAGTTGTTTATGCCAGTAGCCCCCGAGACATAAAGTAGTTAAAATAACTGATTTAAGGATCATTTAATGTGCAGGATCTTACGGAGAAGAATACCCAATTGTCCCAGGAGCTACAAGAGTGCAAGGCCCAACTTGAGGCTGCACTAGCTGCCACAGGAGGAGACACAGAGACCCCCTCCGGTAACACATTATTTTTAAAAGGATAAGCAACAGTTACTGCGCCGGCTGAAGGCTGACAATGATATTGCATATAAGTCTGACAATGATATTGCAGATGTTGCCGGACTGGATCCGGACAAGCAACAGCTACTGCGCCAGCTGAAGGCCGGCGAGAGGGCGCTTATGAAGGTGCAGCAGGAGAGGAACAAGCTCCAAGACACCCACACCCAGCTTGGAGAAGAGCTAAAAGGTGTTCGGGCCGAGCTGTCTGGATCTGTGAAGGAGAATCAGTGGCTTCATCGCGGCATCTATAGTAAGTGCTTGAGCAAACTCTTTTGAAAAGAAGAGTTCGGCGAGGAAGTCAATTGACAGAAATATGTCTGTAGGTGTGCTCACAGGTCGCCCTGCGGAGGAAATGCCCGGTTCAACGGGTGACCAACTTCCCGAGCTGGTGCAACTGCTCGAACGTGTTCGGCAGGCGATGAGTGGCGTCGTCCAGGCCCTATGGCCGTCCGTATCCGTACCCGAGGGCCTTGGAGAGCTTGCGGAGAAGCTTCAGGGAGCACGGCAGCGTTTCCGTTTATGGAAGATATCGGCCTGCCGTCAAGGTGCCAGGGAGGCCTGGGCCATGGTGAAGACGCGGTACAAGAAGGCGGATCCAAACCACATGGTCGAGGTTGGACCTGTGGGGCCCGATGGGAAGGAGATCCTGTGAGCTTAGTGTACGGCCAAGTAGAGTTGGCCGCTAAGTATTCCCAACGGGACTGTAAATTAGACAGCCTGTTAGACGGGATTCAGGAGGAGTACAGTCAGTCAATTTGACGATTTATTTAAAATGACATGTAAAATGCCTTCTAGACGGATTGTAGATCGTTTGTCTTTGCCGCCCTTTTCACTTCAACCTCGGGACCCTAGAGTCCGGAGTGTGTCCGAATACCTTCTCGGTTATGAAAAAACCGGGGCATGCATGGAGACCAGGCGTAGGGGTCATTAGTGCTTTATCATACAAGTGCCCAACTAGTTAATTATGTTATATTACATGGTTAGTAAGAAACATCTTCCAGGGAGAATAGTTCCGTTAAGGGTTCCTTTCCCTGGGAGGCATGCCCTAAAGTGCATGTCCGGACTACGAAAAGAGCAGGAAAACATCTGGGGGCAGATAAATAAATAGGTAAAAAATCATCTTTCAAGTCACCGACCGGATATTCCCTTAAGAACGCTAGCTTTCGGCTTCACCCAGTCTGAGGTACACATCCGGCTGATCCGGCAGTAACAATCGCAGAGCTGCTCCCTTTACCTCCTAGACGAACAATCGGGAACGTAGGGGTAAGCACAGGAGCCAGGGAACCCAGCTTGGCCAAAACTTAAGTCATATCGATGCATATAATGGTGAATAAAAGGTACATGCGGAAGTTTGACACATGTGTTGGGCATGAAGCCTGTATAAGTAAGCTTCTGTTAAAGAAGCCCCCAGGTATAATGAGTGCTGGTAGCACATCAAGTGTGTGCGAACAATGCGCAAATCGGCCTTCAAGGGCTTTATGAAAAAAGTGGGATAAAAGAGAGAAACAAAAGGCAACTGAAGTATAAAATGTGGACGGGGGAAGGAGACGAACTCTGAGTCCGGCGCTAGGCGTAGAATCTTCAGAGGCGGGTTGCGTTCCATGGGTTTGGCTCGAGTAGGTTGTCCGATGCGTTTCGCAGACGGTATGCTCCGCCGGTCAGGACTTGGTCGATGATGAAGGGACCTTCCCATTTGGGCTTGAGTTTGTCCTTTTTCTTGTCCGGCAGGCGTAGAACTAGTTCGCCAATATTGTAAGTTT
This sequence comes from Triticum aestivum, assembly GCF_018294505.1. Classification (NCBI taxonomy): domain Eukaryota; kingdom Viridiplantae; phylum Streptophyta; class Magnoliopsida; order Poales; family Poaceae; genus Triticum; species Triticum aestivum. Next base: position 531,637,807 of record NC_057795.1, read on the forward strand.
TAGCCTGTACTTCTCTGCTTTCATATCTTCGAGCTTGCTACTGATAGAATGCGGAACGAGCCTTTGCCACGTCGCGCTCCTCCTCTAATGCGTCCAAGCTGTCCTGCCGATCCAACTCGGCTTCTCTTTCTTCGTACATGCGCACTCGAGGTGAGTCATGAATTATGTCGCAGGGCAAAACTGCCTCTGTGCCCTATACCATAAAGAATGGTGTGAATCCGGTAGTACGGTTTGGCGTGGTCCGCATCCCCCAGAGTACGGAGTTGAGCTCCTCTACCCAGTGCGTGTTAGATTCCGTAAGGGACCGCACTAGTCTGGGCTTGATGCCACTCATTATTAGACCATTTGCTCGCTCAACTTGACCGTTGGTTTGAGTATGATAGACTGAAGCGTAGTCGAGCTTAATGCCCATATTTTTGCACCAGAGTTTAACCTCGTCGGCCGTGAAGTTCGTGCCGTTATCGGTGATGATGCTGTGGGGGACGCCATAACGGTGTACTACCCCGGATATGAAGTCTATCACTGGTCCGGATTCGGCCGTTTTAACTATCTTGGCCTCTATGCATTTGGTGAATTTGTCCACCATGACCAATAGGTACTTTTGCTTGTGGGTTCCCCCTTTAAGGGGTCCAACCATATCAAGCCCCCAGACCACGAACGTCTAGGTGATGGGTATAGTTTTGAGGGCGGTGGGTGGCATGTGGCTCTGATTAGCAAAGAGCTGACAACCGACACATCGTTGGACTAAGTCCTGAGCATCTGCCTAGGCCGTCGGCCAATAAAATCTTGTACGGAAGGCCTTGCCTACGAGGGCCCGGGCTGCAGCGTGGTGTCCGCCTAGTCCGGCGTGAATTTCAGCCAAAAGGTTTCGCCCTTCCTCTTCGGAGATGCACCTTTGAAGGATTCCGGTTGTGCTTTTCTTATAAAGTTCTCCCTCATGGACCTTGTAGGCTTAGATCGCCGAACTATGCAGCGGGCTTCATTTTGGTCTTCGGGAAGTTCCTGCCTAATTAAGTAGGCTAGGAATGGTTCTGTCCACGGGGCAATTACCGCCATTATTTCGTGGGCTGAAGGTGTTATTTCATCGGCTGAGCCGCCGATTATGTCAGATTGTTCTATGTTGGGTGGTGCGGTTGCTTTCGGGTTGTTATTTCCAGACTCCTCTTCCCATAGTACGGATGGCATAAAGAGCCACTCCAGGAAGATGTTTGGAGGGACAGCGTCGCATTTCGCGCTGATGCGTGCCAACACGTTTGCTGCTTGGTTATTATCCCGGGCTACGTGGTGGAATTCGAGTCCTTCGAACCGAGCTGACATTTTGAGGACATCGTTACGATAGGCTGCCATTTTCGGATCCTTGGCGTCAAAGTCTCCATTTACTTGGGATATTGCAAGGTTTGAATCCCTGTGCACCTCTAGGCGTTGAATACCCATGGAGATTGCCATCCGGAGACCATGTAGGAGGGCCTCGTATTCGGCTGCATTGTTGGAGTCCGTGTACATTATCTGAATTACGTATTGGACTGTGTCTCCGGTTGGGGACGTTAATACGACGCCAGCCCCCAAGCCAGGCAACATTTTGGAGCCGTCGACATGCATAATCCAATTGGAGTATGCGCCGTACTCTTTAGGGAGTTCGGCTTCGGTCCATTCAGCGATGAAGTCCGCTAAAACTTGCGACTTTATAGCTCGCCGTGGTTTGTAGGTTATGTCGAATGGTAAGAGCTCGATGGCCCATTTCGCAATCCTGCCCGTCCCGTCGCGGTTGTTTATGATGTCGTTGAGGTGTACTTCGGAGGCCACTGTTATCGAACACTCTTGAAAGTAGTGTCGCAGCTTCCGGGATGCCATGAACACCGCGTATGCTATATTTTGATAATGCGGGTACTGGGACTTGCAGGGAGTTAAGACAGTGGATACGTAGTACACTGGTTTTTGAAGAGGGAATTTATGCCCTTCTGTTTCTCATTCGACGACGAGCATCGCGCTTACTACTTGATGTGTTGCCGCGATATATAACAACATTGGTTCGCCCAGGTTAGGCGCGGCCAGGACCGGATTTGTTGCCAATATGACTTTTATTTCTTCGAGTTTGACAGTGGCAGCATCTGTCCATTCGAAGTGTTCGGTGTGCCTGAGGAGGCGATAGAGGGGGAATGCCTTTTCTCCCAAATGGGAGATGAAGCGGCTTAGGGCCGCCATGCATCCAGTCAATTTTTGTATTTGTTTGAGGTCTTTTGGAATATCCAGCTGTGACAGAGCTCGGATCTTGGCTGGGTTTGCTTCAATTCCTCTACCGGATACAATGAAGCCCAGGAGCTTTCCGGCTAGTACGCCGAAAACGCATTTTTCCGGGTTTAGCTTAATATCATATGCTCGGAGGTTGTCGAATGTGAGCCTCAAATCGTCTACTAGAGTTTCGACCTGTTTGGTTTTGACAACCACATCGTCTACGTATGCCTCTACTGTTTTGCCGATCTGGGTAGCCAGACATGTCTGAATCATGCGCTGATTTGTTGCGCTGGCGTTTTTGAGTCCGAAGGGCATCGTGTTGAAGCAGAATGGTCCGTATGGAGTAATGAATGTCATTGCGGCTTGGTCCGCCTCCGCCATCTTGATTTGATGGTAGCCGGAGTATGCATCATGGAAGCACAATGAATCGTGCCTTGCAGTAGCATCGATTATCTGATCGATGCGGGGAAGGGGGAAAGGATCCTTTGGGCAAGCCTTGTTGAGGTCTTTAAAATCGACACATAGGCGCCAGGATTTGTCCTTCTTTGGTACCATCACCAGGTTTGCTAGCCAGTCCGGATGTTTGATGTCTCTGATGAATCCGGCTTCCAATAATTTGGCTACCTCCTCTCCCATTGCATGTCTTTTGGGTTCGGAAAATCGCCGAAGAGCTTGTTTGACTGGCTTGAATCCTTCTAGGATGTTTAGGCTGTGTTCTGCCAATCTGCGTGGGATTCCTGGCATATTTGAAGGGTGCCAGGCGAAGATGTCCCAATTCTCCCGAAGGAATTCTCGCTGCGCGGCGTCTACATCAGGGTTTAGCTGTGCCCCAATGGAGGCCGTCTTTGTTGGGTCCGTTGGATGGACCTGGAATTTGACTATTTCGTCCGCTGGTTTAAAAGAGGTGGACTTGGACCTCTTATCGAGTATCACATCATCCCTGTTCACCGTGGAGCGCAGCGCCGTGAGCTCCTCTGCCGCTAAGGCTTCGGATAGTGCCTCTAGGGCTAGTGCGGCTGTCTTGTTTTCGGCGCGGAGTGCTGTGTTCGGATCACTAACAAGAGTGATTATTCCACTGGGCCCGGGCATCTTAAGCTTCATGTACCCATAATGGGGTATGGCTTGAAAAATTGTGAATGCCTCTCGTCCTAATATAGCATGATATCCGCTGCTGAACGGGGCCACTTGGAAGGTGACCTCCCCGGACCTGTAATTGTCCGGCGAGCCGAACACCACATCAAGTGTGATTTTTCCTATGCAGCGTGCTTCCTCGTAAGGTCGTGCTGCTTCGCTCAATGCGGCTCCAGTCTATTTCCATTTTTTGAAGGGTTTCCTCGTAGATGAGGTTTAATCCGCTGCCGCCATCCATGAGTACCTTGGTAAGACGAAAGCCGTCCACTATTGGATGGAGGACCAATGCGGTTGGTGCTCGGGCTGTTCGGAATTTAGGTTCGACGCTGGCGTTGAAGGTGATGGCCGTGTTGCTCCATGGATTTGTTGTCGCTACTTGGTAGACTTTGGCGAGGCTGCGGATTGTTAGTTTCCGCATATTATTTGATGTGAAAGTCTCGAAGATTGTTGACACCATACTGGCACTGTTGGAGTGGTTCGATGGGGCTAGAAGCTCTTCGCCACTTTTGGCCACCTGTCGCAGTATCCAACATGCTCGAAGGCTATGTGTGGGAGTGGCGCCCTCTATAATGTGAATTTTACAGGGTCCGCCGAGCCATCCCTCCAGTACGGTTCCATGCCCTTTATGGGGTTTTTGCTTTTTGGTTTTTGTACCTGGTGCCTGAGCATTTTGCACCCTTTTCTTTCGGACTAGGGTTGTATTCGGAGCCGGATTGTCCCAAAACTTTGTTTCGGTTTTCCAGAAACTCTCCATCGCACAGTACTTTCGTACTATGGATGCCAGGTCGGCGAAGCGTGTAATTTCACGACGACTTACGGCGTTCAAGATTCCCTTGTCCGTGCAATTATTGCAGAAAATTGAAATTGCGTTTTCCTCACAGCAGTCTTTTATCCTGTCCATAACCAGGAGGAATCTGGCCCAGTAATGATGTACTGTTTCAGCAGGCTCTTGCCGGATTTGAGATAGATCGCATATGTTTGGGTGGGTGGGTGGAATTGAGTCCGGAACCCTACCCATCTCGAGGCTCAAAGGCCGAAAAGTTTCCGAATTTGGAAGCTTGGATTGTTGGACGTTGTCCAATGAGTCTGGTACGATGCCTAACTTTAGGTTCAGTGCTTGATCGACGTCGGTCCCTCCGCAGAAATCCGGCATGGAGGGTTCGGGAGTCCGGACATAACTGGTTTTTAATAGAGGAGAAGAGCCGCCGCTTTGTTCCTCTACCACCGCAATGTGGTGGGTAACCTGGGGAGAGTTAATCTCTCTCAGATCGGTTTTAAGCCCAATCTGATTGTAGTCTGTGGCGACTCCCAGGGCGGCGATGCGATCCAAGAGCTCGTTTACGGACGAGAGCTCTATTGGATCCAGCTGCTCGGCGAATTCCGAGTTGACATGAAGATTGCTTTTGATGACCCGAGAGGTCATCGTCGAAGCGGTGGCCGAACAGGCGGTCATGAGAAAACCACCTAGACGGATAGTTAGGCCGGCGGCCAAGGCTCCTTCGGTGATGGTACCGTCTTTAAAGATGGGAAGAGGCATCCTTCCTGATCGTGACGGCACCGAGGAACTCTCAATGAAAGCACCAATGTCGGTGTTAAAACTGGCGGATCTCGGGTAGGGGGTCCCGAACTGTGCGTCTAGGCGGATGGTAACACGAGACAAGGGACACGATGTTTTTACCCAGGTTCGGGCCCTCTCGATGGAGGTAAAACCCTACTCCTGCTTGATTGATATTGATGATATGGGTAGTACAAGAGTGGATCTACCACGAGATCAAGGAGGCTAAACCCTAGAAGCTAGCATGTGGTACGATTGTTGTAATGGTTGTTCGTCCTACAGACTAAAACCCTCCGATTTATATAGACACCGGAGAGGGCTAGGGTTACATAGAGTCGGTTACAATGGTAGGAGATCTACATATCTGTATTGCCAAGCTTGCCTTCCACGCCAAGGAAAGTCCCATCCGGACACGGGACGAAGTCTTCAATCTTGTATCTTCATGGTCTTGGAGTCCGGCCGATGATAATAGTCCGGCTATCCGGACACCCCCTAGTCCAGGTCTCCCTCAGCAAGAAAGATCAATCTAGTAGGCCAGACCAAACTGATAACTCGAAGAGAATTGCAAAGATAACTCAATCATACATAAAAGAATTCAGAGGAGATGCAAATATTTCTCATAGATAAACTTGCTCATAAACCCACAATTCATCGGATCTTGACAAACACACCACAAAAAGAGTTTACATCAAACAGATCTCCACAAGAGAGGGGGAAAACATTGTATTGAGATCCAAAAAGAGAGGGAAGCCATCTAGCTAATAACTATGGACCCAAAGGTCAGTGGTAAACTACTCACAACTCATCGGAGGGGCTGTGGTGTTGATGTAGAAGCCCTCCATGGTGGATTCCCACTCCGGCGGAGCGCCGATGAAGTCTCCAAGATGGGATCTCGCGGATACAAAAGGTTACAGCAGTGGAAATTGTATTTTGTTGGCTCCCTGGATGTTTTCGGGGTACGTAGGCTTATATAGGAGGAAGAAGTACGTCGGTGGCCGCCCGAAGGGCCCACGAGACAGGGGGCGCGCCCTATAGGGGGCGCGCCCTACCCTCTTGTGGCCGCCTCGGCTGCTTCTTGACTTGCACTCCAAGTCCTCTGGATCACGTTCGTTCCAAAAATCACGCTCCCGAAGGTTTAATTCCGTTTGGACTCCGTTTGATATTCCTTTTCTTTCAAATACTGAAATATGAAAAAAACAGCAATACGGGCTGGGCCTCCGGTTAGTAGGTTAGTCCAAAAAATGATATAAATGTGTAAAATAAAACCCATAAACATCCAAAAGGGGTAATATAATAGCATGAAACAATAAAAAATTATAGATACGTTGGAGATGTATCAAGCATCCCCAAGCTTAATTCCTGCTCATCCTCGAGTAGGTAAATGATAAAAACAGAATTTTTGATGTGGAATGCTACCTAGCATAATTCTCAATGTAATTTTCTTTATTGTGGCATGAATGTTCAGATCCAAATGATACAAAATAAAAGTTCATATTGACATGAAAATGGTGATACTTCAAGCATCCTAATCAAAGTAATCATGTCTTCTCAAAATAACATGGCCAAAGAAAGTTATCCCTACAAAATCATATAGTCTGGCTGTTGCTCTATCTTCATCAGACAAAGTATTTAATCATGCACAACCCCGATGACTAACCAAGCAATTGTTTCATACTTTAATAATCTCAAACTCTTTCAACTTTCACGCAATACATGAGAGTGAGCCATGGACATAGCACTATATGTGGAATAGAATGGTGGTTGTGGACAAGACAAAAAATGAGAAGATAGTCTCACATCAACTAGGCTTATCAACGGGCTATGGAGATGCCCATTAATAGATATCAATGTGAGTGAGTAGGGATTGCCATGCAACGGATGCACTAGAGCTATAAATATATGAAAGCTCAACAAAAGAAACTAAGTGGGTGTGCATCCAACTCGCTTGCTCACAAAGACCTAGGGCATTTTGAGGAAGCCCATCATTGGCATATACAATCCAAGTTCCATAATGAAAAATTCCCACTAGTATATGAAAGTGACAACATAGGAGAATCTCTATCATGAAGAGCATGGTGCTACTTTGAAGCACAATGGTGGAAAAAGAGATAGTAGCATTGTCCCTTCTCTCTTTTTCTCTCATTTTTTTTCTTTTTCTCTTTTTCTTTCTTTCTTTCTTTTTCTTCTTTGGCCTTTTTTTGTCCTTTCTCTTTTTTTTCTTTTTGTAAAGTCTAGAGTCTCATCCCGACTTGTGGGGGAATCATAGTGAGGGAGTCCTGGACTAGGGGGTGTCCCGATAGCCGAACTATCATCTTTGGCCGGACTCCTAGACTATGAAGATACAAGATTGAAGACTTCGTCCCGTGTCCGGATGGGACTTTCCTTGGCGTGGAAGGCAAGCTTGGCAATACGGATATGTAGATCTCCTACCATTGTAACCGACTCTGTGTAACCCTAGCCCTCTCCGGTGTCTATATAAACCGGAGGGTTTTAGTCCGTAGGACTAACAACAATCATACCATAGGCTAGCTTCTAGGGTTTAGCCTCTCTGATCTCGTGGTAGATCTACTCTTGTACTAGCCATATCATCAATATTAATCAAGAAGGAGTAGGGTTTTACCTCCATCGAGAGGGCCCGAACCTGGGTAAAAACATCGTGTCCCTTGTCTCATGTTACCATCTGCCTAGACGCACATTTCGGGACCCCCTACCCGAGATCCGCCGGTTTTGACACCGACACATAGTCTTTATCATCCGTTCCTCACTGGGACAACACTCTAATAATGGAGATCATCACACTTTTATGGATTTACAACTCAAGAATTACAACTCAAAGCTAGAACAAGATATGACTCTATATGAATGCCTTCGGCGGTGTACCGGTATATGCAATGAATCAAGAGCGACATGTATGAAAATTACAAAAGTGGCCTTGCCACAAATAAAATGTCAACTACATGATCATCCAAACAACAATATGACAAAAGTAATGCGTGTCATATGAATGGAACGGCGGAAAGTTGCATGGCCATATATCTCGGAATGGCTATGGAAATGCAATAATAGGTAGGTATGGTGTCTGTTTTGAGGAAGGTATATGGTGGGTGTGTGGCACCGGTGAAAGTTGCGCGGCACAAGAGAGGCTAGCAATGGTGGAAGGGTGAGAGTGCGTATAATCCATGGACTCAACATTAGTCAAAAGAACTCATATACTTGTTGCAAAAATCTACAAGTCATCAAAAACAAAGTACTACGCGCATGCTCCTAGGGGGATAGATTGGTAGGAAAAGACCATCGCTCGTTCCCGACCGCCACTCATAAGGAAGACAATCAATAAATGAAACTGTGCTCCAACTTCATCACAAAGCGGTTCACCATACGTGCATGCTACGAGAATCACAACCCTCAACACAAGTATTTTTCACAATCACCCCAACTAGCATGACTTTAATATCACTACCTCCATATCTCAAAACAATTATCAAGCATCAAATTGATCATAGCATCCAATTCTTTTTCTACGATAGTTTTTATTATCCCAAGTTGGATGCTCATCATTCTAGGACAAAATTTGTAACCATAGCAAATACCATGCTGTTCTAAAAGACTCTCAAAATAATATAAGTGAAGCATGAGAGACTAGCAATTTCTTCCAAATTAATTCACCGCCGTGCTCTAAAAGGTATAAGTGAAGCACTAGAGCAAAAACTATCAAGCTCAAAAGATATAAGTGAAGCACATAGAGTATTCTAGCAAATTCTAATCAAATAGGCTTCTCCCAAAAGGTGTGTACAGCAAGGATGATTGTGGCAAACTAAAAAGCAAATACTAATATAATACACGACGCTCCAAGAAAAACACATATCATGTGGCAAATAAAAATATAGCTCCAAGTAAAGTTAGCAATGAACGAAGACGAAAGAGGGATGCCTTCCCAGGGGATCCCCAAGCTTAGGCTTTTGGCTATCCTTGAATATCTCGGGGTGCCATGGGCATCCCCAAGCTTAGGCTCTTACCACTCCTTATTCCATAGTCCATAAAAGCTTTACCCAAAACTTGAAAACTTCACAACACAAAACTCAACAGGATATCTCATAACCTTCGTTAGTGAAAGAAAACAAAACCACCACATAAGGTACTGTAATGAACTCATTATTTATTTATTTTGATGTTAAACCTACTGTATTCCAACTTCTCTATGTTTATAAACTATTTTCCTAGACATAGATGCATTAAAATAAGCAAACAACACACGAAAAACAGGATCTATCAAAAACAGAACAGTTTGTAGCAATCTGTAACTAACACAAACTTTTGGAACCCTAAAACTCCTACAAAAATAGGAAGTCCTGGACAGTTTGTCTATTTATCAGAAGCAAAAAGAATCAACGCAAAAGCATGTTTATGTGATTTAACAAAAGTAAATTCGTGCGTGCAAAGTTTCTGTGTTTCAGCAGAATCAAATCAACTATCATCATAGGTTATCCTATAGGTTCTACTTGGCACAAACACTAATTAAAAGATAAAAACACATCTAAATAGAAGGTAGATGCAAGATCGATTACTAAACAGGAACAAAAACAAAAAACACAAAGAAAATTGGGTTGCCTCCCAACTAGCGCTATCGTTTAACGCCCCTAGCTAGGCATATAAAAGCAAAGATAGATCTAAGTAGTGTCATCTTTGGCACTAAATTAATAAGTAGATCGCATGATAGATTCATAAGGTAATTTGACTTTCTTTCTTGGAAAGTGCTCCATGCCTTTCTTTAATGGAAACTGGAATCTAATATACCCTTCCTTCATATCAATAATCGCACCAATCGTTCTAAGGAAAGCTCTACCAAGAATAATAGGGCTAGAAAGATTGCAATCTATATCAAGAACGTTAAAATCTACGGGCACCAAATTTCTATTTGCAACAATGAGAACATCATTGATACTTCCCATTGGCTTTTTAATGGTGGAATCCGCAAGGTGCAAATATAAAGAGCAATCATCAAGATCATGGAAACCTAGAATATCAGATAAAGTTTTCGTAATCATGGAAACACTAGCACCCAAATCACACAAAGCAAAACACTCATGATCTTTAATTCTAATCTTTATAGTAGGTTCCCACTCATCATTAAGTTTTCTAGGTATAGAAACTTCCAAATTAAGTTTGTCATCATAAGATTGCATCAAGGCATCAACGATATGTTTGGTAAAAGCTTTGTTTTGACTATAAGCATGAGGAGAATTAACAACATATTGCAACAAGGAGATACAACTTTCTAAAGAACAATTATCATAATAAAATTCCTTGAAATCCGAGATAGTGGGTTCAATACAATTTAAAGTCATGACCTCTCCAATCCCACTTTTACCAAATTTAGCATCAAGATCTGAAAACTCCGAATTCTTGGGAAGCCTTCTATGTAAAGTTGACTCATCTTCAATCCCATAATTATCAAGATTCATATTGAAAAACAAATATCTAATAGGAGATGCATCAATAACTTTAAGATCTTCATCATTATTTTCATGGAAACTAGAAGAACACGCCTTTACAAAGCTCTCTTTCTTAGCATGCAATCTAGCGGTTCTTTCCTTACACTCATCAATGGAAATTTTCATTGCTTTGAGAGACTCATTGATATCATGCTTAGGAGAGGAAGATCTAAGTTTATTAGAATCAACATCAAGTGAAAGTCTATCAACGTTCCTAGCCAAATCATCAACTTTGAGCAATTTTTCTTCAAGCAAGGCATTAAAATTCTTTTGAGAAATCATAAATTCTTTCACACTATTCTCAAAATAAGAAGGTATATTTTTAAAATTACCATAAGAATTATTGTAGGAATTTCCATAATTATTAGAGGAATTACTTGGGAACGGTCTTGCATTAGAGTTTCCTCTATAAGCATAATTTCCAAAACTATTCCTACCAACAAAATTAACATCCATAGATTCATTATTATTCTCAATCAAAGTAGACAAAGGCATATCATTGGGATCAAGAGGTGTATTTTTAGTAGCAAACAATTTCATAAGTTCATCCATCTTTCCACTCAAAACATTAATTTCTTCTATAGCATGCACTTTTTTACTAGAAGATTTTTTGGTGTGCCATTGAGAATAATTAGCCATAATATTATAAAGAAGTTTTGTAGCATCTCCTAACGTGATTTCCATAAACGTGCATCCCGCGGCCGAATCTAAGAGATTTCTAGAAGCAAATTTCAAACCGGCATAAACTTTTTGTATGATCATCCATAAATTCAAACCATGAGTAGGGCAATTGTGAATCATCAATTTCATTCTTTTCCAAGATTGAGCAACATGCTCATGATCAAGTTGTTTAAAATTCAAAATATCGTTCCTACAAGTGATAATCTTAGCGGGAGGAAAATAGTTAGATATAAAAGCATCTTTGCACTAGTTCTAAGAATCAATACTACTTTTAGGCAAAGACGAAAATCAAACTTTAGCACGATCTCTAAGTGAAAATGGAAATAACTTCAATTTAACTATATCGTTATCCATATTTTTCTTCTTTTGCATATCACACAAATCAACAATGTTCTTTAGATGAGTAGCGGCATCTTCGCTAGGAAGGCCGGTGAATTGATCTTTCATAACAAGATTCAGCAAAGCAGTATTGATTTCACAAGACTCAACATCATTAAGAGGAGCAATCAAAGTTCTAAGGAAATCATTATTATTGGTATTCGAGAAATCACACAATTTGGTATTATCTTGCGCCATGGCAATAAGTAATCCAACACACAAGCAAACAGAAAAAGGAAAGCGAAAAGAGAGGAGGAGATTGGGAAAGAGAGGGCGAATAAAATGGCAAGGGTGAAGTGGGGGAGAGGAAAATGAGAGGCAAATGGCAAATAATGTAAATGCGAGGGAGATGGGTTTGTGATGGGTACTTGGTATGTCTTGACTTGAGCGAAGACCTCCCCGGCAATGGCACCAGAATTCCTTCTTGCTACGTCTTGAGCTTGCGTTGGTTTTCCTTGAAGAGGAAAGGGTGATGCAGCAATAGTAGCGCAAGTATTTCCCTCAGTTTTTGTCAGGACCGGTTTTCCAATAAAATATTTATTGAAAAATCGACCATTTTATCCGACCAGTATAGGAAAATCCTCCTTACTAGTAGACAAATCCTTGATACAGAAATCCAGAAGTACTAAATATTATACAAGGTTGAGCTGAGGCTGCTCAATAATTTATTACAAGCATGCCGATATTATACATAAAGGCGGATATGGCACAAGGAGTATCGTGGCATAACTATTGACTCGTAATAAAAGTGGTGGTGGTTATGTCACCGTGAAGTGGGTGACATGACTCCTAAATCTTACAGCTCATCAAGCACTGGAGTGAGGCTTGATGATTCTATTTTGGGTAGCAGAAGCGTATATAATACAAGTGACCAACTCCAGGATCGCACGGGACTGACTGGGACTCCTCTAGGCATCGGACTCGCTATCGTACTCTTCATCCATAAGATCGCCTTCGTCAACATCTGGCGAAATCAACAAGCTAGGTGAGTACTTTGAATGTACTCGCAAGACAGTTTGGACATAAGATATAACAAATGCAAACATGATGCACATGAGCAGACTAGTAATGAACACTCAGATAATAAATTTGCACTATATGTTAAATAAAAAGGAAGTTAGGCGGTAGTCCTCCCGAAATCCCAACAAAATAATTGGAGACCGATCGGGTGTCTGAAGCGATGCCTCGAAAGGTAAAAATAAATTAACATGCCCAGTCGGGCGTCTGGGCGACACCACATAAAGGGCTTATATTGAAATATAAAAGACAGTGCGTGCCATAGTCGGAAGTCTAAGCAACATCTCGAAAAGGGCTTAAATTGAAGGTAAATAACATGGATGCCACAGTCGGGTGTCTGAGCGACATCACATAAAGGGCTTATATCAAAAGTAAATAACAAGAATGCCACAGTCGGACGTCTGAGCGACATCACATAAAGGGCTTATATCAAAAGTAAATAACAAGAATGCCACAGTCGAACATCTAAGCGACATCACATAAAGGGCTTATATTGAAATATAGCGACAGTGCGGGCCACAGTCGGACGGCGACATCTTGAAAAGGGATTAAGTTGAAGGTAAATAACATGGATGCCACAGTCGGATGTCTGAGCGACATTACATAAAGGGCTTATATCAAAAGTAAATAACAAGAATGCCACAGTCGGACGTCTGAGCGACATCACATAAAGGGATTATATCAAAAGTAAATAACAAGAATGCCACAGTCGGACGTCTGAGCGACATCACATAAAGGGCTTATATTTCACCATTCGAATCCAAGTAGCTCATGAATTTAAATCATCCCTAGGAAATACTCAGTACATAATAATAAACTGGTTAGTCCATCCACAGGAATAACATTCAGTCGGGTTTACCACTCATGTTTATTCACCGGAGATTGTCACTGAGACTGACACTGAGACTGACGCTGAGATGGACGTTGAAACTGACACTGATACTGACATTGATATGTTGATCATAGTCCTTGATCATGGACACGGTTACTCGAATGGTTTCGACTCTGCAGAGTTTTTACTCTTTACCCACAGCCAACGGATTTCCATAGTCACAAAGGACTAGTTCCGTTTACGGTATTTTAGGAGAAACACATCTAACCAGTACACACCCATTCCACATCCGACAGCCAGGAATCACCCTAGTCAACGTTCAAGAAAAACTCTAAGACGGGGAGGCCACAACCTCGAGTAGCATGGGATCAAATTTATATCGCACGCTCTAAGGGGTGCCCCCCTCTATGTCCCAACCGGAAACACCCATGCCCCCTGACCGGATGACGGGATTTAATCCAAGGACATGAAACCCTCATCACGGCCCCTCTATTTGGTGTGTACAAGGAAAGAGGTTTGCAACTGACTAGACAGCATTCTTTGCAGAAGACATGTGGTAGCACAAAAAAGGGGTTAAACGGTTGACATAAGACTGGCATGCTTCAACAATACCAGCTTGCAACCTATCATGCCACCACATGATCAGGTTATCTCACCATCATATGAACACATCAAATTTCGAAGCTCATTTGTAGCTTACCTTGCATGCAATATAACATTCACTAATGCTTATATAAACATGCCATGAGAAAACTACTCAAGCAAACATGCAAGACACGCATCATATCAAATGTTCAAACATGCTTGCCTGGTTCGGAGTAGTCAGAGTCTAGCTCGGTGAAGTTTGCGACTCCGTCACCTCCTTTGGTATCTACGTTATAAAAGAAATCGGATACTAACATAAATACCGTGCGTGCATAAAATTTGTTCCAAATAATTTTCAAATAAATCTGCTTAAAAAATAGATAGAAAAATAAAGATGAGAGAAAAAGAATCAACTTAAAATCATCTTTTGTTTAAAAGTTATTAAGCTTTTAGTCCAGGGACTAATCTGTGACGAAACAGAAACTTTCCAGGGGCTAGTTTAAAAAAGACAGAAAACGTATTTTCCCCGAAGGCGCTTTCAGAAAACGTTTCGAATAAAAGAGAAAAAGCTGACGAGGGGGTCCCACCCGTCAGGCTTAAAAATCAAAACAGAGTCCCGCCGGCGCCCGAGGCTTGCGGTGGTCGCCGGTGTCGATCCAAGGCGAGGCAAGGGGAGTGGAGGGTACTTACGAACTCACGGAGCTCTCCTGCGTCTGTGGGTGGTGGAGTTGGTCGTCGGCGAGCACCACGCCGATGGCGGCCTTCACTCCGGTGGACGGTGGTTCGGTAGAGGATGGATCTCACCGAGGAGGGCTGCAAACATCAAATTGGGACTCGGGTTAGAAGTGTGGGTGCACTAGGAGGCTACTGGCACGGTCTGGGAGGCGAGGGTGCTCTCACCAGAGAGAATCTTGCCGGAGCCCAAAGCGGATCGAGACTGCCGGAGTCGGGGAAGAAGGCTCTCTCGAGGCCTTCTGATTTGCGTGGCGGGGTTCTGAGGCAAGGAGGGGAAGTCCTGGGTCGAGAACGAGCTCGGGGCCTCCATTTATAGCCAGCCCGAGGCGGTTGCCCAGAACGGGATCACTCCGGTGAGTGATTATGGCGAGGCAGAGGTTGGACGGGGGATTTAGGTGACTGGGCAGCTTCGTGTTGGTCCACTGGCAGCATTCAACGTCGAAACCTGGTCGGATTTGGCATGCTCCCGTGGTTTCGACGGAACGGAGCTCACGGGCTCGTCGGCGGCAAAGAGCGCGCTTTGTGCCTCTCAGGCCACGGTGACTGTTCTGCAGCACACATGGGGAAGAGGACGGCCACACGGAGGCTCCTGCTGGTGTGGGCGGTGCTGGACGGCGCCGTATGGCAGTGCTGGCCCCTGTTGGCCACCAAGGGCGGATTTGCCACCGCGGAAGACGCCAGCGTTGGCGAGACACGTCGCCACCGACGCTCGCGCCTGTCCAAACGACTGTGCGGCGCACTGGATAAGAAGGGGGAGCAATGAGCAAGGCGCCAACGCGTGCACTAGCGAGATTGACGTCGCGGTTCTGAAGAAAACGACACTGTCGACTGAACTGAACACTGGACTCTGAATCTTGACAGAAACAGTGTCGCCCACCTGTTCGGCGAAATGATTTAGGCACGTGGGAACATTTTCTGGAGCTGGGAGTTGGTGAAGTGTTCTCTTGATGCATCTAGAGGCTGCCTGGTTTATCTCAGATTTTTAGGAAAAGAAATGGAATGAATTTCACCAAAATGGCAAATCTGGTCCAAACTTGCAGCAAGCACATTTTAAATAATTTGAACTGTGGACCAGCAATTCTTGATGGATCTAGGTTGAGGGTGCTAAGGACTAGCTAGGATAATTTGCTTGGGCTCAGAAACATAAGGAATCTGGTACCTCCTTCGTAAATCCCAAGAGTCCAAAATAAATTACAGAAAAAGGTTTGAGGATAAAATAAAGAGGAATAAAATCTAAAAGAGGTTGAAACTTGCTCGAATTGGATGCTTGGCTTGACCCAAAGTAGGGAGGAGGCTTTTGGGAGGAAATATTCTACATAGGTCATGGCAAAAGAGAAATCTTTGAATGGGAAAGAATAAATCCATAACTTATAGGAATTCTTTTTAATAAAAAGAATTGTAAAAACCTTCCAAAAATTATTTGTGTTGAGCCAACACAAGATGAAAAACCTTCAAGACAAAAATCAAGGTTGGGAAGAGCCCATAAAAAATACTTGTCATAATAGAATTTTTTTGAGAAGGAGAGTCCTTTTAAAAAAATTAACCTCCTTCCAATTAAATAGAGAATTTGATAAAAACAAACCTCCTTACAACACCTACCCCCTTAGGAAAAATCTCTTCCCCTAGATTTCAGCTGATCCTCAAATAGGTGTGGGTACTCTGTCCGAAGAAAATCCTCTCTTTCCCATGTTGCTTCATCCTCGGTGTGATTGCTCCACTCAACCTTGAAAAACTTAATTGTTTTCTAACGGATCCTCCTTTCAGACTCCTCCAATATTTTTATTGGACATTCCCTGTAGGTGAGGTATGGTTGCACGTCAATGCTCTCATGAGACACATGCTTCTCTGGGTTGCTTACACATTTCCTCAATTGTGAGATGTGGAACACGTCGTGGACGTCTGACAGTTCTTTGGGTAGATCTAGCTGGTAGGCCACTGTGCCTCTTCGTGCAATTACCCAGAAGGGTCCAATAAACCGTGGTGCTAGCTTTGCTTTCACTTTGAATCATTGCAGACCCCTCATAGGAGATACTCGTAGATACACATATTCACCAGGTTCAAAGCTGACTTCACGATGTTTTTGATCGTAATAACTCTTTTGTTGGCTCTGGGCTGTCTTGAGTTGATCCCTAATTAGTTTAACTTTCTCCTCAGCCTCCTTGAGCATGTCGGGGCCGAAGATACTACTGTCTCCTGTTTCTGACCGGCATCTTCGCCCATACAAGGCTTCAAAAGGTGCCATTTGTAGACTGGCTTCGTAACTGTTGTTGTATGAGAACTCGGCATACGACAAGCTTTCTTCCCAACTGGTTCCATAGGTGAGAACACATGCTCTTAGCATGTCCTCTATAATTTGGTTCACACGTTCAGTTTGTCCTCCAGTCTGGGGGTGGTATGCTGTACTGAATACTAGTTGAGTTCCCAGAGCTTGTTGTAAATGATCCCAAAATCTAGAGACGAATTGAGTGCCTCTGTCGGATATTATAGTCTTTGGAATTCCGTGCAGACAAACTATACGGGAGAGATAAAGTTTGGCAACCTTCTGAGTGCTGTGGGTTGTCCTTACCGGGATGAAATGTGCCAACTTAGTTAATCTATCTGTGATGACCCATATGGCATCATTTCCATGTCGTGACCGAGGTAGTCCGACAATAAAGTCCATTCCAATTTTGTCCCATTTCCATTCAAGTATCTTGTTTGGCTGTAATAATCCTGCTGGTTTTTGGTGCTCGGCTTTAATGTGCTGACATGAATCACAACATGCAATGAATGTGGCTATATCCCTCTTCATACCGTGCCACCAAAAAATTTCCTGAATGTCCTTGTACATTTTGGTTCCTCTAGGATAGATTGAATATGGAGCGGTGTGGCCTTCGGCTAGAATTTGCTGTTTGAGGTCCTCTATATTTGGTACGCAAAGTCTGTCTCCGTACCATAATATTCCCTTATCGTCTATGACAATTTCTGTGGCCTTCCAGACTCACTTTTCTTTTTATACCTTCGATGTTGGGGTGTCCATGATGAGCCTCCTTAATCTGTTCTATTAGGGTGGGCTGTATTTCCAAATTTGACACATTGCCCTCAGTGACCATCACCAAGTTGAGTTTGGCGAACTCCTGTTGAAATTCAGGTCTCAAGTTCTGTAGACTGTCATTGCCCGAGCTGGGGTTTCCACTAAGAGCATCTGCCACTACATTCGCCTTTCCCGGATGGTAGTGAATGCCAACATCATAATCTTTCACTAATTCCAACCAGCGCCGTTGTCATAAATTGAGTTTGGTTGTGTGAAAATGTATTTGAGGCTTTTATGGTCCGTATATATTTCACAACGATTCCCAAGTAAAAAGTGCCTCCACTCTTTGAGTGCATGAATGACTGCTGCCAACTCCAAGTCATGAGTAGGATAATTTTCTTCATGCTTTCGTAGTTGCCTAGAAGCGTAGGCGACTACTTTGCCTTCTTGCATTAATACGCACCCGAGGCCCTTCCGGGATGCGTCACAATACACTTCCAAACTTTTGTGTATGTCTAGCACAACCAATACTGGTGTTGTTGTTAATTTACTTTTGAGTTCTTGGAAACTTTTCTCGCAAGCTTCAGTCCATACAAATTTCTTATCCTTCTTGAGTAATTGTGTCATTGGTTTTGCTATGGTGGAGAACCCTTCAATAAACCTTCGATAATATCCTGCCATTCCCAAGAAACTTCGTACATCTCTTACGTTGGTTGGTGGTTTCCAACCAAGTACGGCCTTAACTTTTTCTGGGTCTACGACAACACCGTCTTGGGTCAATACATGGCCTAGAAAACCAACCTGTCTTAACCAAAATTCACATTTGCTGAACTTGGCGTATAATTGATGTTTCCTTAATTCTCCCAGTACAATTCTGAGATGTTCAGCATGTTCTTCTGGTGTCTTAGAGTATACCAGAATATCATCAATGAACACCACAACAAATTTGTCCATAAATTTCATAAACACTTTGTTCATGAGGTGGGCAAAATATACGGGGGCGTTTGTCAGTCGAAACGGCATTACTGTAAATTCATATATCCGTATTGGGACGTGAATGCTGTCTTAGGGATGTCTTCTGTCTGTACCTTGAATTGATGATACCCCGACCTTCAATCAATTTTTGAGCAAACCTTGGCTTGTGCGAGCTGGTCAAATAAATTATTTATCTATGGCATAGGATATTTGTTTTTGATGGTGACCATGTTGAGTGCTCGATAGTCTATACATTATCTCAGTGTCCCATCCTTTTTCTTTGCAAATAATACTGGTGAACCCCAGGGTGAGGAGCTGGCTCGTATAAATCCTTTGTCCAGTAATTCTTTTATTTGCTTCTTTAATTCAACCAACTTGGAGGGTGCCATTCTATAGAGTTTCTTGTAAATGGGGGTGGTTCCAGGTGCTAGTTCAATGATGAACTCTATTTCCCGGTCTGGTGGCATGCCTGGTAGTTCTTCGGGAAATACGTCAGGGAACTCACACACCACTGGAACTTTTCTTAACTCTGAAATGTCCACCTTGTTCAACCTTCGTTGCCGAGATATGGTCTTTCTTGAGCTGCAATTTTTATCGTCTTCCCATGATGATGAGTAAGAATTATAGTCCGATTGAAGCAGTCGATAAATCCATTGTTGGTGGTTAACCAGTCCATTCCTAGGATAACATCCAATCCCTTATTTTCCAATGCAATGAGGTTTGCCTGAAACTGTAGTCCCTCAAACTCAATAACCAAACCTTGGCAGTAACTGTGAGTGATTTGCTTAATCCCGGGGGACTTGATGATCATGGATTTTTCCAAGGGAAGCATCGAAAAATCATGTTGCAAAGCAAATTTCTTTGAAATGAACGAGTGAGAAGCTCCAGAATCAAAAAAAACCGCGATAGGTATTGTGTTAACAGCGAACGTACCGAGTACGATATCCGTTGCATTTTGTGCTTCCTCCTTGGTCACATGGTTCAAGTGACCCTTCTTGTGATTGTTATTGGGGTTGAAGTTGTTACGCTTGGGTGTTGAATTATTTCCACTGTTGTTCAGCTTGGGGGCCGAGTTTCTTGGTTTTGGGCACTGTTTGGCATAGTGTCCTTCTTCTCCACAAGCGTAGCAAGTAACACCTGGGCGATATGTAAAATCCTTGTCCCTTGCATGAAATTTTTTGTTTGGGCGTGGAACATTGGTCGTGCATTTGTTTGCTCCATTTTTCTAAAAATCAGTTTTGTTCCGGTTGTTGCGAGCATGAGTAGTCTTGTCCCTTTTGCGCTTGCGAAAATCCTCCAAGCTGCGGCGCTCATTTTCCAATGTAATGGATTTGTCCACAAGTGTTTTGAAATTGTTGCGAGCATGAGTAGTCTTGTCCCTTTTGCGCTTGCGAAAATCCTCCAAGCTGCGGTGCTCATTTTCCAATGTAATGGATTTGCCCACAAGTGTTTTTAAATCCGGAAAGGTGTGTACGACAAGCTGGCACTTAAGTGCTGGTGCTAGACCGTCCAGAGATTTTTCCATCTTTTTATTTTCAGTCATGTGCTTTTCGTTGGCATAACGAGATAACAGAGTAAACTGACTGTTGTACTCAGTCACTATCATGCTTCTCTGCTTGAGGTCATCAAAATCCCTTTTCTTGATCTTCATAATGCTTCTGGGAATGTGCGCCCCATGAAAACCTTTTTTAAATTCTTCCTAGGTGATGTCATTTTCATTGGGGTGCACGTGTAGGAAATTTTCCCACCATGATGTAGCTGCTCCAGTGAGGTAGTGAGGTGCATAAAGTACCTTCTCACGGTCCGAACATGTTGCAATAATTAGTTTCCTTTCAATGTCTCGAAGCCAATCATCAGCCTTAGAGGTCTATCAGTGTGAGAGAACGTTGGGGGACATGTCTTTTGTAGTTCAGACAATTTGGAATGCTGCTGATATGTTTCACGGTGATTTCCCATATTGATAACATGTTTCATCATTTCTTGATGCTGCTGCTGGCTTTGCTCATAGAGGCGACATATTTGAGAAAATGCTGCTTCACTGCCTTGCTGACTTGACTGCCCCTGTGTGAAATTGTTACTTGTCTGGGTACCATAATTTTCTTCCGGCGGACTTGGCATGGAAAGAGTCCAGGGACGAGGCATTATCCACTCTGGGGTATTTTTGTAGAACTCATGAGAAAAACTGAGTGGCAAAAATAAATAATTTTGCAAAGACGGAATTTTTAAAGACTCCAAGAATTTTCAAGAAAATACTTGATTGCGCATGGAGAAGGACTGCTCAGTACATATCTTACACGCAAGCCGTAATTATACAATACATCACTCAGGATGTGGGTACACATTCCTGACATGTTATTTATGCTAGTGCACTTCTCCGAGTTCCTACATGATGCGCACACAAACTACTTCTCACCAAACCTATATACATATAAACATATCATACAAGCTGGTACATCACACGGGTGCTAGGCGCACTCAGTTGGAGATGGTAATAACTTCCCTCGGCTTGACGAGGGTAAGACCCAGTGATGCTGGAGACTCAACCTCCTCCTCACTAATAGGCTCCAGGCGCAAAGTGCTGAGTTGAGGAGCTGGTGCAGGCGCGGCAGGTGGTCCAGTACTGACTGGAGTGGGAGCAATGACTTGGTCAAACTCCTCAGTGGTAGGTAGGCAGCGAGCGGTGGCGAAGATGGCAGGTGTATAGGATGCTGAGGACGAGACGTAAGTCAGTGGTGGTGTTGTATGGAGGAGCTCCCTCCTGTTGGTGGAACAGCCCTGAACTAAGTCCATACGAGCAGCCACAAGGTCGTCCACGAGGTTATCAAAAGTTGCCTCAAGATCTTTGAGATACTCAACCAACATTTCAATAGCCTCATCTCTCTCTCCCCTAGGGAAAGCGAATGCATAGTGACAAGTGTATGGCACGTGGCATGGGAGGTCGCGGTAGCGACGAGTCATCGCGGAGACGAGCTATCGCCTCATGGGCAGTCATCTGCATGGCATGCCTCTCCGTAGGCATGGCCCTTCCCACAAATCGGAAGCGGCGTGACTCAAAACGTCCTCCCTTGAATTGCACCCCGGCCTAGTGCAGAGACACACTGTCGCTAATCTTGTGTTGGTAGAGTGTGAACTCCGGACAAGCCGATGGCCCAATCACGACCTTGGTGATGGAGACGAGAAGCTTGATAAACCCCGCAGGTACATTGGCGAACACCTATGACTCACAGTCGCTGCCAGCCATCTACAAAAGTAGACAAAAATTCCGAATAGTCAAATCATAAACTTATGATGACTAACAGAAAATTGCTACATTTGCAAAATGTTAAAATAGCACTTATTACGCTAATAACCGAATAGCGATCGCACCTAGTGGCTTCCTACAGTCAGCCTGGCTCAGATACCAAGGGTGTCAGGACCGGTTTTCCAATAAAATATTTATTGAAAAATTGGCCATTTTATCCGACCGATATAGAAAAATCCTCCTTACTGGTATTTAAATCCTTGATACAGAAATCCAGAAGTACTAAATATTATACAAGGTTGAGCTGAGGCTGCTCAACAATTTATTACAAGCATGCTGATATTATACATAAAGGCAGATATGACACAAGGAGTATGGTGGCATAACTACTGACTCGTAATAAAAGTGGTGGTGGTTATGTCACCGTGAAGTGGGTGACATGACTCCTAAATCTTACAGCTCATCAAGCGCTGGAGTGAGGCTTGATGATTTTATTTTGGGTAGCGGAAGTGTATATAATACAAGTGACCAACTCGAGGGTCGCACAGGACTGACCGGGACTCCTCTAGGCGTCGGACTCGCTATCGTACACTTCATCCATAAGATCGCCTTCGTCAACATCTAGCCAAATCAACAAGCCATGTGAGTACTTTGAATGTACTCGCAAGACAGTTTGGACATAAGATATAAAAAATGCAAACATGATGCACATGAGCAGACTAGTAATGCACTATCAGATAATAAATTTGCACTGCATGTTAAACAAAAAGGAAGTCAGGCGGTAGTCCTCCCGAAATCCCAATAAAATAACTGGAGACCGATCGGGTGTTTGAAGCGACGCCTCGAAAGGTAAAAATAAATTAACGTGCTGCTGTCGGGCGTCAGGGCGACACCACATAAAGGGCTTATATTGAAATATAAACGACAGTGCATGCCACAGTCGGACATCTAAGCGACATCTGGAAAAGGGCTTAAATTGAAGGTAAATAACATGGATGCCACTGTCGGATGTCTGAGAGACATCACATAAAGGGCCTATATCAAAAGTAAATAACATGAATGCCACAGTCGGACATCTGAGCGACATCACATAAAGGGCTTATATCAAAATTAAACAAGAATGCCACAGTCAGATGTCTAAGCGACATCACATAAAGGGCTTATATTGAAATATAAACGACAGTGCGGGCCACAGTCGGACGTCTAAGCGACATCTCGAAAAGGGCTTAAATTGAAGGTAAATAACATGGATGCCACAGTCAGATGTCTGAGCGACATCACATAAAGGGCTTATATCAAATGTAAATAACAAGAATGCCATAGTCGGACGTCTGAGTGACATCACATAAAGGGCCTATATCAAAAGTAAATAACAAGAATGCCACAGTCGGACGTCTGAGCAACATCACATAAAGGGCTTATATCAGAAGTAAATAACAAGAATGCCACAGTCGGACGTCTGAGCGACATCACATAAAGGGCTTATATTTCACCATTCGAATCGAAGTAGCTCATGAATTTAAATCATCCCTAGGAAATACCCAGTACATAATAATAAAATGGTTAGTCCATCCACAGGAATAACATTCAGCCGGGTTTACCACTCATGTTTATTCATCGGAGATTGTCACCGAGACTGGCGCTGAGACGGACGTTGAAACTGACACTGATACTGACATTGATATGTTGATCATGGACACGGTTACTCGAATGGTTTCGACTCTGCAGAGTTTGTACTCTTTACCCACAGCCAACGGATTTCCGTAGTCACAAAGGACTAGTTCCATTTTACGGTATTTTAGGAGAAACACATCTAACCAGTACACACCCATTCCACATCCCGCTGCCAGGAATCACCCTAGGCAACGTTCAAGAAAAACTCTAAGACGGGGAGGCCACAACCTCGAGTAGCATGGGATCAAATTTATATCGCGCGCTCTAAGGGGTGCCCCCCTCTCGGTCCCAACCAGAAATACCCATGCCCCCTGACCGGATGACGGGCTTTAATCCAAGGCCATGGAACTCTCATCACGGCCCCTCTATTTGGTGTGTACAAGGAAAGAGGTTTGGAACTGACTAGAATGCATTCTTTGCAGAAGACATGTGGCAGCACGAAAAGGGGTACGAACGGGAACATGACTTGATCCACGTTTCTACTGGAGTTAAATGATTGACATAAGACTAGCATGCTTCAACCATACCAGCTTGCAACCTATCATGCCACCACATGATCAGGTTATCTCACAATCATATGAACACATCAAATTTCAAAGCTCACTTGTAGCTTACCTTGCATGCAATATAACATTCACTAATGCTTATATAAACATGCCATGAGAAAACTAGTCAAGCAAACATGCAAGACCCTCATCATATCAAAGGTTCAAACATGCTTGCCTAGTTCGGAGTAGTCGGAGTCTAGCTCGGTGAAGTTTGCGGCTCCGTCACCTCCTTCGGTATCTATGTTATAAAAGAAATCGTATACTAACGTAAATACCGTGCGTGCATAAAAGTTGTTCCAAATAATTTTCAAATAAATATGATAAAAAACTAGATAGAAAAATTAAGATGACAGAAAAAGAATCAACTTAAAATCGTCTTTTGTTTAAAAGTTATTAAGCTTTTAGTCTAGGGACTAATATGTGACGAAACAAAAACTTTCCAGGGGCTAGTTTAAAAAAGACAGAAAACGTTTCGGTTAGAAAACGTATTTTGCCCGAAGGCGCTTTCAGAAAACGTTTCAAATAAAAGAGAAAAAGCTGACGAGGGGGTCCCACCCATGAGGTTTAAAAATCAAAACAGAGTCCCGCCAGTGCCTGAGGCTTGCGGTGGTCGCCGGTGTCGATCCACGGTGAGGCAGGGGGAGTGGAGGGTACCTACTGACTCACGGAGCTCTCCCGCGTCTGTGGATGGTGGAGTTGGTCGTCGGCGAGCATCACATCGACGGCGGCCTTCACTTCGGCAGACGGTGGTTCGGTCGAGGATGGATCTCACCGAGGAGGGCTGTAAACGTCAAATTGGGACTCGGATTAGCAGAGTGGGTGCACTAGGAGGCTACTGGCACGGTATGGGAGGTGGGGGTTCTCTCACCAGAGAGAATCTTGCCGGAGCCCGAAGTGGATCGGGGCAGCCGGAGTCGGGGAAGAAGGCTCTCCCGAGGCCTTCTGCTGAGCTTGGCGGGGTTCTGAGGCGAGGAGGGGAAGTGCTAGCTCGGGGCCTCCATTTATAGCCGGCCCGAGGCGGTTGCCGAGAACGGGATCACTCCGGCGAGTGATTACGGGAAGGCAGAGGTTGGACGGGGCATTTAGGTGACTGGGAAGCTTCGTGTTGGTCCACTTAGCACCTGGTCGGATTTGGCCTACTCCCATGGTTTCGACGGAACGGAGCTCATGGGCTCGTCGGCGGCAGAGAGCGCGCTCTATGCCTCTCAGGCCACGGTGACTGTTCTGCAGCATGCAGGGGGAAGAGGACGGCCAGGCGGAGGCTCCTGGTGGTGTGGGCGGTGCTAGACGGCGCCGTATGGCAGGGCTGGCCCCTGTTGGCCGACAAAGGCGGATCTGCCACCGCGGAAGACGCCGGCGTTGGCGAGACACGTCGCCACTAACGCTCGCGCCTGTCCAAACGACCGTGCGGTGCACTGGATAAGAAGGGGCTAGTGAGCAAGGCACCAACGAGTGCACTGGCGATATTGACGCCGCGGTTCTGAAGAAAACGACACTGTCGACTGAACTGAACACTGGACTCTGAATCTTGACAGAAACAGGGCCGACCACCTGTTCGGCGAAATGATTTAGGCACATGGAAAAATTTTCTGGAGCTGGGACTTGGTGAAGTGATCTCTTGATGCATCTAGAGGTTGCCTGATTTATCTCATATTTTTAGGAAAAGAAACAAAATGAATTTCACCAAAATGGCAAATCTGTTCCAAACTTGCAGCAAGCACATTTTGAAAAAATTAAACTGTGGACCAGCAGTTCTTGATGGATCTATGTTGAGGGTGCTAAGGACTAGCTAGGATAATTTTCTTGGGCTCAGAAACTTAAGGAATCTGGTACCTCCTTTGTAAATCCCAAGAGTCCAAAATAAATTACAGAAAAAGGTTTGAGGATAAAATAAATAGGAATAAAATCTAAAAGAGGTTGGAACTTGCTGGAATTGGATGCTTGGCTTGACCCAAAGTATGGAGGGTTTTGGGAGGAAATATTCTACATAGGTCATGTCAAAAGAGAAATCTTGGAATGGGAAAGAATAAATCCATAATTTATAGGAATTCTTTTTAATAAAAAGAATTGTGAAAACCTTCCAAAAATTATTTGTGTTGAGCCAACACAAGATGAAAAACCTTCAAGACCAAAATCAAGGTTGGGAAGAACCCATAAAAAAATGATTGTCATAAAAGAAATTTTTTGAGAAGGAGAGTCCTTTTAAACAAAATTAAATACCCTCCTTCCAATTAAATAGAGAATTTGATAAAAACCAAACCAAAATTTTTGGAGTGTTACAGTTTTTGAGAACCAAGGTATCAATCCAGTAGGAGGCTCCTCAAAAGTCCCACGCACCTACACAAACAAGCAAAGAACTCGCAACCAACGCAATAAAGGGGTTGTCAATCCCTTCACGGGCACTTGCGAAAGTGAGATCTAATAGAGATAGTATGATAAGATAAATATATTTTTGGTATTTTATAATATAGATGCAAAAAGTAAAGATTCAAATAAAAGTAGATTGGAAGCAAATATGATAAGAGATAGACCCGGGGGCCACATGTTTCACTAGTGGCTTCTGTCAAGATAGCATAAGTATTACGGTGGGTGAACAAATTACTGTCGAGCACTTGATAGAAAAGCGAATAATTATGAGATTATCTAGGCATGATCATGTATATAGGCATCATGTCCGCAACAAGTAGACCGACTCCTTCCTGCATCTACTACTATTACTCCACACATCCACCGACTCCTGCCTACATCTAGAGTATTAAGTTCATAAGGCCAGAGTAACGCCTTAAGCAAGATGACATGATGTAGAGGGATAAACTCATGCAATATGATATAAACCCCATCTTTTTATCCTCGATGGCAATAATACAATACGTGCCTTGCAACCCTTTCTGTCACTTGGTAAGGACACCGCAAGATTGAACACAAAGCTAAGCACTTCTCCCATGGTAAGAAAGATCAATCTAGTAGGCCAAACAAAACTGATAACTCAATCATACATAAAATAATTCAGAGGAGATTCAAATATTTCTCATAGGTAAACTTGATCATAAACCCACAATTCATCGGATCTCGACAAACACACCACAAAAAGAGTTTACATCGAATAGATCTCCACAAGAGAGGGGGAGATCATTGTATTGAGATCCAAAAAGAGAGAAGAAGCCATCTAGTTAATAACTATGGACCCGAAGGTCTGTGGTAAACTACTCAGAACTCATCGGAGGGGCTATGGTGTTGATGTAGAAGCCCTGCATGGTCGATTCCCCCTCCGGCGGAGAGCCGGTGAAGCCTCCAAGATGGAATCTCGCGGATACAGAAGGTTACAGTGGTGGAAATTGTGTCTTGTTGGCTCCCTGGATGTTTTCGGTGTACGTAGGCTTATATAGGAGGAAGAAGTACGTCGGTGGCCGCCCGAGGGGCGCACGAGATAGGGGGCGCGCCCTATAGGGGGGGGGGGCACCCTACCCTCTCGTGGTCGCCTCGGTTGCTTCTTGACTTGCACTCCAAGTCCTCTGGATCACGTTCGTTCCAAAAATCACACTCCTGAAGGTTTCATTCCGTTTGGACTCCGTTTGATATTCCTTTTCTTCAAAATACTGAAATATGAAAAAAAATCAGCAATACGGGCTGGGCCTCCGGTTAGTAGGTCAGTCCCAAAAATGATATAAATGTGTAAAATAAAGCCCATAAACATCCAAAAGGGGTAATATAATAGCATGAAACAATCAAAAATTATAGATACGTTGGAGACGTATCAAGCATCCCCAAGCTTAATTCCTGCTCGTCCTCGAGTAGGTAAATGATAAAAATAGAATTTTTGATGTGGAATGCTACCTAGCATAATTCTCAATGTAATTTTCTTTATTGTGGCATGAATGTTCAGATCCAAATGATACAAAATAAAAGTTCATATTGACATGAAAATGGTGATACTTCAAGCATCCTAATCAAAGTAATCATGTCTTCTCAAAATAACATGGCCAAATAAAGTTATCCCTACGAAATCATATAGCCTAGCTGTTGCTATATCTTCATCACACAAAGTATTTAATCATCCACAACCCCGATGACAAGCCAAGCGATTATTTCATACTTTAATAATCTCAAACTCTTTCAACTTTCACGCAATACATGAGCGTGAGCCATGGACATAGCACTATATGTGGAATAGAATGGTGGTTGTGGAGAAGACAAAAAAAGGAGAAGATGGTCTCACATCAACTAGGCATGTCAATGGGCTATGGAGATGCCCATTAATAGATATCAATGTGAGTGAGTAGGGATTGCCATGCAACGGATCCACTAGAGCAATAAATATATGAAAGCTCAACAAAAGAAACTAAGTGGGTGTGCATCCAACTCGCTTGCTCACGAAGACCTAGGGCATTTTGAGGAAGCCCATCATTGGAATATACAAGCCAGGTTCTATAATGAAAAATTCCCACTAGTATATGAAAGTGACAACATAGGAGACTCTCTATCATGAAGATCATGGTGCTACTTTGAAGCACGAATGTGGAAAAAGAGATAGTAGCTTCGTCCCTTCTCTCTTTTTCTCTCATTTTATTTTGTTTTCTTTTTCTCTTTTTTTCTTTCTTTCTTTCTTTCTTTTTTTGGCCTTTCTTTTTTTCTTTTTGGCCTTTCTCTTTTTTTTTCTTTTTTTCTTTTTGTAAAGTCTGAAGTCTCATCCCGACTTGTGGGGGAATCAAAGACTTCATCATCCTTTCCTCACTGGGACAACGCTCTAATAATCAAGATCATCACACTTTTATGGATTTACAACTCAAGAATTACAACTCAAAGATAGAAAAAGATATGACTCTATATGAATGCCTCCGGCGGTGTACCGGGATATGCAATGAATCAAGAGCGACATGTATGAAAATTATAAAAGTGGCCTTGCCACAAATATAATGTCAACTACATGATCATGCAAAGAGCAATATGACAAAAGTAATGCGTGTCATATGAACGGAACAGTGGAAAGTTGCATGGCAATATATCTCGGAATGGCTATGGAAATGCCATAATAGGTAGGTATGGTGGCTGTTTTGAGGAAGGTATATGGTGGGTGTATGGAACCGGCGAAAGTTGCGCGACACAAGAGAGGCTAGCAATGGTGGAAGGGTGAGAGTGCGTAAAATCCATGGACTCAACATTATTCAAAAGAACTCATATACTTGTTGCGAAAATCTACAAGTCATCAAAAACAAAGTACTATGCGCATACTCCTAGGGGGATAGATTGGTAGGAAAAGACCATCGCTCGTCCCCGACCGCCAGACCAAACTGATCATTCGAAGAGACTTGTAAAGATAACTCAATCATATATAAAAGAATTCAGAGGAGATTCAAATATTTCTCATAGATAAACTTGATCATAAACCCACAATTCATCGGATCTCAACAAACACACTGCAAAAAGAGTTTACATCGAATAGATCTCCACAAGAGAGGGGGAGAACATTGTATTGAGATTCAAAAAGAGAGAAGAAGCCATGTAGCTAATAACTATGGACCCGAAGGTCTGCGGTAAACTACTCACAACTCATCGGAGGGGCTATGGTGTTGATGTAGAAGCCCTCCATGGTCGATTCCCCCTCCGGCGGAGCGCCGGCGAAGGCTCCAAGATGGGATCTCAAGGATACAGAAGGTTACGGCGGTGGAAATTGTGTTTTGTTGGCTCCCTGGATGTTTTCGGGGTACGTAGGCTTATATAGGAGGAAGAAGTACGTCGGTGGCCCCCCGAGGGGCCCACGAGACAGGGGGCACGCCCTATAGGGGGGGGGGCGCCCTACCCTCTCGTGGCCGCCTCGGTTGCTTCTTGACTTGCACTCCAAGTCCTCTGGATCACATTCGTTCCAAAATTCACGCTCCCGAAGGTTTCATTCCGTTTGGACTCCGTTTGATATTCCTTTTCTTCGAAATACTAAAATAGGAAAAAAAATAGCAATACGGGCTGGGCCTCCGGTCAGTAGGTTAGTCCCAACAAGCATATAAATGTGTAAAATAAAGCTCATAAACATCCAAAAGGGGTAATATAGTAGCATGAAACAATCAAAAATTATAGATATTCTGGCATTCTGGAATTAGTCCACAGATACTACCCCTTTCATTGATCGATGCATAAGTAGTGTAGATTCTTGCTTGCGAGTACT
Source organism: Triticum aestivum (assembly GCF_018294505.1). Classification (NCBI taxonomy): domain Eukaryota; kingdom Viridiplantae; phylum Streptophyta; class Magnoliopsida; order Poales; family Poaceae; genus Triticum; species Triticum aestivum. Next base: position 531,668,053 of record NC_057795.1, read on the forward strand.
TTGGATGAGTACTCACGGTTGCTTTGCTACCGCTTTTCCCCCTTCTTTCTTCTTTCTGGTTGTTGCAACTATATGGTGGAGTCCAGGAGCCAGATGCCCCCTTTGACAACTGCTACTACCCCGAGGGTGCCTACTACCATGTGACGGACGCCGACGACCAGGAGTAGTTAGGAGGCTCCCAGGTAGGAGGCCTTGCCTTTTCGACCATGTTGCTTTTGTGCTAGCCTTCTTAAGGCAAACTTGTTTAACTTATGTCTGTACTCAGATATTGTTGCTTCCACTGACTCGTTGTATTCAAGCTGATGTATTCGAGCCCGCGAGGCCCCTGGCTTGTAATATAAAGCTTGTATTATTTTAACTTGTGTATGGAGTTGTGTTATGATATCTTGCCGTGAGTCCCTGATCTTGATCGTACACATTTGCGTGTATGATTAGTGTATGATTGAATCGGGGGCGTCACAAGTTGGTATCAAAGCCGACTGCCTGTAGGTAGCCCCCTTTCCAACTCCTTGACCGAAGTTGAGTCTAGTAATCGAAAAACTTTTTCTAACATGGCTGTGTGGCTTACGGGCCCACGTCACCATTGGGTGGTATTAGGATCTTTTATTCCCCGTCTTTACTCTGGGTTTCTGATCTCTCTTCTATTCGGGTTAAAGATTTTACTAACTCTAACTTTAGGTTCTCGTAACCACTTCCTACCGGAGAGCCCCTTCAATCCAAATGATCGCCTGCTTCATTAGAAGATTTCGAAGATACTCTTTGATGTTTTCCTGAGACCCTTGCGCCCACTGCCTTTGCAATTCCCTGCCACTGAGATATCCTTATGGATAAATACATACAGTTGTCGTATATACCTTTGTCCCAAGTTGCTCTTGCTTTTAAAAGATGCCCCGAAATACTCTCCGTTGTCCTGAGAAACCCCTTCTGCAACTGCCTTAAAGCTCTTTGCCACATGAGCACCCCTACGAATAATTCCTCACAATTACCAAGGATTCTTCATCCTCAGTTGTTTGAGTGTTTCACAAAAATCTTCGAAATCCTATTTGATCTTCCGAAAATCCTCAGCAGCTTAATGCTCTTGAAGTTCTTGCTTGCTTTCATAGTGGTTAAATCCCATAAGTATAATAATCTTATTGGCATCCTTTGTCACTATCATTTGGAGTTTTTGATTCAGTATGTTGTGGATGCTCGCAACCTTAGTCAAATCCTACATTTCATTCTTCTGGCTCGGACGTCATTTTGAACAGGAGCTGGTTCTCGACCAATCAAATTTGTTGTCGATTGTACCCCCTAAGTCTCTTCAACTTATCCATCCTTAATCAGAGTGTTTGCTTCTGATCCCCCGATATGTAAATCTTAATTCCTTTGTACTTAAGCTTTGAAATTATCCAGATACTTCTATATTCTGATGCCCTTGCATTACTTCTTCTGGTTGAACATTGATACTCACATCAGATTCTTTATGGTCTGCTAGATCCTTTGGTGGATTATTATACATCAGCTCCGCATATTTTAAATCCTTGTGACTTCTTCCCCTGATACACAATGCCTTTGGTAAATTGTATCCTCTCCTTTTGTCAACCATGCTCTACCTTCGAGCTTGTGTTATTTACTCTTTAAGTTTGTAGTATATGTTCCTAATATGCCCCTAGGGGTTGAACCTATGCTTTCCCTAATCCGTGCTAACCCGAGAGTTTTCACAAGTCACATTATTCTGGTGTTTTGCCAGATATAATTTCAACACTACAAATTCATTGAAAGCGAGAAGTGAATGGAAGGTTATGCATTGAAGAAGTGGGAGTCGACCTTGAACTTTGTATTCATGCCCATGGACCCGATGTGGAACTTATCTTGGAAGCTTCTTGTGATAATAATAATCCCCTTGTTATAAGTTTTGTTATCTATGTTTGGTCCTTTGCAACTGTGGTTCTGACCATGATTGTTCTTATTTGATCCATTTCTCGGACAAGTTGAAGTGCTTGCCTTCTGCATATCAATACACATGTCCAATCTCTAATATGATCTACCTTCAAGTATTACCCCTAGTATCTCGAGGATATCATGCCATTGCACCAAATCTTATGAAATTTTGATGAACACTACCTTTCCCTGTCATCGTCGCTTCATGGATTATGGGTTGTTTGTCAACCGATCACACCAATAAGTGAACCAATTCCGCACTCTGATTCAATAATTCTAAGTATTTTTTGTTGCTTACGAGTTTAATAATCCTTCAAGTCATTCCTAGCCTGATCGGCAATATCATTATCGTGCCAAATTTTAACTGTGCTACCTGGTACTTCTCCCCAGAGCACAATTTTCGATGATGAGCTAAGCCTACGTCGATCTTCCTCGTCATATCATTTCGCCTTGAACAGCAAGCTTGATTTCGAGCTTGTGTCGAATCCGTGATTGCATGGCCTTTCACTTCATCTACCCTTTTGTTTGTTGTTGTCGCTGCTCGATGACATCTTCCTAGAATCTCCCGACAAAATTTGTCCAGATCACCGTCAACACTTTGATTTCTTCAGAGATGTCAATCGAATTCATGTTGAGAAATACCATCCTTTCTCTTTGATGATTTGTGATATCATCGATGACATCCTTGACTTTCTACCAACACTGACCTGGTTGTGTTCGGTTATTCCTTTTGTTCCAAGATAATCTTCGAAATGTTCCTTTGTATCTCTTATGATCTTTAGATCCAACCTTACTAGAAACTCCATATCAATGCTACCACGAAGCATGACTATGGTATTCCAAATATCGACAAGAACATTGGTAGCACATTACCAAGGGTTCTGGATCTATCATCCGGACACCGTTGTATGGGTAAACCTCATAAATTCCTTGTCCCTTTGTCTAAATGGTTTAATACTTGGAGCCCTATCATGCTCTGCCTTTCCTTGGGAGAGTTATACTCCAATACTTGGGTTAAACACCTTTCCTTTCCATTGATCTGATTATCATAATAATCACATTTTCTGTTCCATTGTTTTGTTTCACCTTTCTTGTAGTCTAACTTGTCTGAGTAGAGATAAATCCCTACTTAAGTAAGCACCTCGGTGTACAACTCTGTCAGTAAGACCCTGTTACTATTGTTGATGACATTCCATTAACCACCGATGGACGAGAACTTTTCCTATTGGTCTGCGTCGTCTTACGAGTAGGAAAATGGTTCTCTTCGTCCCTCGCCCTTCGTGCCAGCAATGTTGCCAACATAACTAATAGGTTATTCTCTGACATGCCTTGTTATCATGACTGTGCAAGATGTCAATGCCTTCCTACTTATTACCCACATCATGGGCCCATAACCCACAGCTCCACAGGATCAAAACCTGACTGTCCTATACAATGTTGATGCCGAAGTATCTTATGCTCATGGATTTGTGTGTTATCATGAGCCACCCTCCGAGAGATGATCTATTCCCGATGCTTTGAACCCCTTCTCACACTCTGTTCAGGTATCGGTCGTTTGTCCATTCGCTTGAAACTTCTTATTGTAACTTCATATTTTGCTCTCAACGTTTTCTTAAATTTCAACTTGAGAGACACTTCTGTCACATTCCCTACATTGTTCACTAGAGAATTAACCCGACAAGGGTCAGTTCACCCGAAGTTACTCTTTACTTCCCCACTTATATCTCGGGACGAGATTTCTTGTAGTGGAGGAGATTTGTAACATCCCCAGCATCACACTACAGTAACCTCCCCCTAATGAAGGTCGTGTCATCATGATCATCATGCCGAAATGCCATTTGTCCAAAATCTGCTTCAAATTCAAATTCAAATTGCATGTCAAATATTTGCTTCTTCTTTCATGCAAATAAAATAGTTCATCCTATGGCAAATAATCCCTAGATATTTTTCATGTTGAACCCAAGATTTTTGGAATTCCAAAATTACCCCTGAGAATTTATTATCTGGTCTAGCAGTATTTAAGATGTCCTTTTCATTTTCTAAAAATGCTTGGAGAACTCCTGATGGCCCCAAACTTTTTGTGGCAGTGCCCAATTATTCTTTGAAATTGTTTTGACCAGTGGCATAATTTTGCAAAGTCATTAGTGTCTAAAAATAATATGCAAAAGCGGCTGGAAAAACAGAAAAGAAATTTAAAAGGAAAAGCAGAGGGGAGAGAGAGAAAAGAGCCCTGGCCTCCCATTGGGCCTCGGCCCACTCCAGCTGGCCAGCCCACTCCCCCTCCCCGGTCGGTTCTTCATGCCCCCGACCCAGTCGCTACGGGAGGCTGGTCGCCGCCACACCACCTCGCCGGTGTTGTCCCGAGAGGATAAGGCCGACAGTCGCGGATCCTCGATTCCCTCCCTCACCTGCCGCCACTCCCTCTCCCCCACTTGCGCTTCTCCTCCCCAAGATCCACCTCTCCCCTCTCCTCTCGCTCGATCCCGAGCTCGGCCGTGCGAGCTCGTCGCCATCGATCGCCGTCAACATAGCTACCATCCACGCCGCACCTTGCCAAGGCATTCCCAAGAACCTCCGTCATCGACTACGTCCTCTACAGCAAGCCGTTGGGGACGGGAGCCACTACATCGCCGCCCTGTCTTCTTCTTCTTCCTCGGGCACCGCTGCCATCGTCGTCGATTCCGACTACCCTGCGCCTCCCCCACGCCCACTGAGCACATCTGCAGTGTCACTATGAGCTACACTCCTTTCCCCCCTCTCTTTTGCTCCCATACGCGCTCGGAGCAGCTGGACCCGCCATGGCCAAGCCGAGCTCCTCCGTTGAGCTCATTGTCGTCGCCCTGGTGCTCCTCGCGTCACGCTAACACCACCGCTGAGCTCCTGGAGCTCCTAGCTGCTCAACTCGCCCCTCCGCCACCCTTGTCGTGCCCTGGACGCTCGAATCCATTGACGTCCGAACTCCGGGGCCGCTCCGATCAGCGCTGCCATGGCTCTAGGCCATCCCAGCACGCGGGACTGCCAGTGTTGGATGCATGCGGCTCCCCTCATTCGAACGCGCATCACCGCGCTCGTTTTACCCCTGTAGCCGAAACCCGATCACCTCCCGATGCGCGCCGCCATAGAACATGGTCGCCGGAGTTACTCCGGTGATGCCACCGATGTGGCTGGCCTGGGGCCACCCCTGGGTCGCTGCCGGTGGGCCCTACGGGCCCGGTTGACTTGGTTGACCCAGTCAACATGTTGATTGGGCAGGACAGTTTCACTGCCAGGCAGGCCCCATCCTTTAGACAACGTTTTAATAATTAAAACTTATTTTGTTAAACTAATTAGCCACTGACAGGTGGGGCCTACTAGCTAATTAACTTAGTTTAGTTAAACTAACCACTGCTGATTAGTCCAGTCACTGACCAGTGGGACCCACTAGACCCACATTGACAAATTAGCGAGTCTGTTGACTTGCTGACGTCATCCCCATGTCATGGTGATGTCATATACCCCTTTTTTTCAATTCTGTTAAGTTAATTAATTTCAAAACGCCTTTTAATCTTTAGAAATTCATAGGAAATAATCGGTAACTTGGATACATGCAAGTTGGTCAGAACGACGAGACAAATCCGAATGCACGGTTCGTTCATCTGTCACATGCCCCTAGCATGCTGAACATGGAACCATCACCTCTCTTTTCATTTGTCCGGAAAACACCAAACGTCAGAAAAACCCCTCTAGATGTTTCCCTCTCCGTCTGCGACGTCTAGCACTGCGTTAGTTCTCCCCTAGCACTGCATATTACCATGTTCTGCTTTATGATGCTTTGTTTGTTGTATATTTATTTTTTCTTCCCCCTCTTCTCTCCGGTAGACCCCAAGACCAATGTTGCCCCTGTGATCGACTACGTCCCTACCGAATCTTCTTCCTTTGCAACAGAGCTTCCAGGCAAGCCCCCCTCTGATCATCCAAATATCGTCCATTCTGTTCCCTCATGCTTGCATTAGATTTTGCTACTGTAATTGAGTGCTCCTATTCTGATGCATAGCCTGCTTTTGAAACCTGCTTATTGTTACTTACATCCTTATCCTAAATTTCTTAGTATAGGTTGGTTAGTGATCCATCAGTGACCCCCCACCTTGTCCTTGTTGCCCCTACTTCATCATCAAAGACCCGATCAACGGGAGTGAAGACCAGGCCCCGGCACCGCACATCACTTCCCCTTAGTTGCTCGACACTACTAGGTTACTATCGAGTGCCACGGGTGAGACCTCATCAGCACTTCTGATGTTAACCCGGTAGTGTAGCTATCCAGTCATGGTCATCGAGGGTGATTTCCTCCTACACCACTTCTGATATGACTCTGTCGTGCAACCCCTCAAGTGTGGACCTCGAGGGTGGTTCCTCTTTCGTTCACCTTCATGATTACATCGAGTGGAATCCATCGGGGGTGGTTCCTCAGGGTTCCCCTTGGTGTTAGACACACAGCTACTATGGTTACCATGACTTTACACTAAGCCATGTTACTAAAGACGGGTCGGCCCTAAGGGGTACCCGCACGAGCTTAGTTGTGAGTGATGTGGGGTCGGGTTGATCTGGAAGGTACCCGCGGGATAATTACGAGGTGTGGCCGGGCATTCTTAGCCCTTGCCGCAAGTCCTCGAGATGGGGGAACGGGGTCACATCTTTCGTGAGTCTTTGCTTGTTATTGTGCGTTCCTAATTCACTGCGATTTGGATATTTGATTCGAGGGGCCTCTGGCCTGACAGCACTAACCATCACGTGGGCATAGTATGGGCGTTCGGCGTCGTATGTATTAGCCAAAGCTTAATAGATGTCACCGACTCAGCGGTGCACGCCGGGTTGGACTGCGTAAGCACCTGCCTTTTTAAGGAGGTAGCTAAGTCTGCTCACCGGCCGCGTTCGCAACATGCAGGAGTTCCCGGGGTGATGGCCCATGACCCCTGGGGGCATAGGTTTAGTCCGGCACGCTGACCTCTCTATTAAGCCTAGGTCGGGTTGCAGCGTATTGTGTTGGCCGAGGCCGGGAATGACCCAGGGAAGTGTGTCCGGCCGGAGTTAATCGAGCGTGGTGGGTAAGTTAGTGCACCCCTGCAGGGAAGGAAACATCTATGGATAGCCTTCCTATGGTAATGGACACTTCGAGTTGTATCCTGATCGATACAACTAGAACTGGATGCTGAGGCATGATTTGGATATGTTGCTTTGGGAGTCGAGAAAGGATCCCAGAGCGTTGATACAACAACATAAATATGACTTATGTTATACTACTTTTCGGGGGGGATGGACCCCGGGCGGGCAATGGAACCCGGATCCTTTTCAAAAACAACAGGGCTGGCACCGCCCCTCAAACCGGCACGCTGGGCGGGGTCGCTCAACCCAGCCAAGCCCTGCAACCCGGCCAAACTCTCTGACCCGGCAAGACGTGCCGACACGGCCTCAACAACTAGCGGAAGACAGCTGAACCCGGCACCACCAAAGCTTCCTCAACAAGCCAGCTCCACCCGTGGCGTGCTCCGCAATCCGGCAACGGGTCAGCTCCCGTCCCATCCAGGCCGTATGATGGGACGAGTCTTCAATCAACAATGACCAAGGCAAAAGTGCCCCGCCCATGCCTCTGGTCAGCCGAAGTGTGGCAACAGTGCCCCTCTGTTGGAAATATGCCCTAGAGGCAATAATAAAATGGTTATTATTGTCTTTCCTTGTTCATGATAATTGTCTATTGTTCATGCTATAATTGTATTAACTGGAAACCGTAATACATGTGTGAATACATAGACCACAACATGTCCCTAGTGAGCCTCTAGTTGACTAGCTCGTTGATCAACAGATGGTCATGGTTTCCTAACCATGGACATTGGATGTCATTGATAACGGGATCACATCACTAGGAGAATGATGTGATGGACGAGGCCCAATCCTAAGCCTAGCACAAGATCGTGTAGTTCGTTTGCTAAAGCTTTTCTAATATCAAGTATCATTTCATTAGACCATGAGATTGTGTAACTCCCTGATACCGTAGGAGTGCTTTGGGTGTGCCAAACGTCGTGACGTAACTGGGTGGCTATAAAGGTGCACTACGGGTATCTCCGAAAATGTCTGTTGGGTTGGCACGAATCGAGACTGGGATTTGTCACTCTGTATGACGGAGAGGTATCTCTGGGCCCACTCGGTAATGCATCACCATAATGAGATCAATGTGACTAAGTAGTTAGTCACGGGATCATGCATTATGGAATGAGTAAAGTGCATTGCCGGTAACAAGATTGAACGAGGTATTGGGATACCGACGATCGAATCTCGGGCAAGTAACATACCGATTGACAAAGGGAATTGCATACGGGATTGCTGGAATCCTTGGCATCGTGGTTCATCCAATGTGATCATCATGGAACATGTGGGAGCCAACATGGGTATCCAGATCCCGCTGTTGGTTATTGACCGAAGAACGTCTCGGTCATGTCTGCATGGTTCTCGAACCCGTAGGATCTACACACTTAAGGTTCGGTGACGCTAGAGTTGTTATGGGAAATAATGTGTGGTTACCGAAGGTTGTTCGGAGTCCCAGATGAGATCCAGGACATGACGAGGAGCTCCGGAATGGTCTGGAGGTGAAGATCGGTATATTGAACGAAGGGTATTGGAGTCCGGAATTGTTCCGGAGGTACCAGGTGATGACCAGCGTGCCCGAAAAGGGTTACGGTGGCCCCGACAAGCGTTTGGGGGCCTTATGGGCCAAGGGGAGAGGACACATCAGCCCACTAAGGGGCTGAGCGCCCCTCCCACCCCATCTCACGTAACCAGGAGAGGTGGGGGCACCACCCCTCCCGGCTTGGGGGGCAAGTTTCCTAGGGGGTGGGGGTGCCCAAACCCATCTAGGGTTTCCCCTGTGGCCGCCGCCCCTCCCCTAGGGAACCCTAGGGCGCCTCCCCCTCCTCCCTTCCCCCTATATATAGTGTGGGAGAGAGAGGGCAGCCGCACCCTTCCCCTGGCGCAGCCCTCTCCCTCCTGCAACACCTCCTCCTCCTCCGTAGTGATTGGCGAAGCCCTGCCGGAGAACCACGAGCTCCATCACCACCATGCCATCGTGCTGTTGGAGTTTTCCCTCAACTTCTCCTCTTCCCTAGCTGTATCAAGAAGGAGGAGACGTCCCCGGGCTGTACGTGTGTTGAACGCGTAGGCACCATTGTTCGGTGCTTAGATCGGATTCGGCCGCGACCTGAATCGCTTCGTGAACGACTCCACGGACCGCGTTCTTGTAACGCTTCCGCTTCGCAATCTTCAAGGGTATGAAGATACACTCCCCTCTCTCTTGTTGCTAGAATCTCCATAGATTGATCTTGGTGATGCGTAGAAAATTTTGAATTTCTGCTACATTCCCCAAAAGTGGCATCATGAGCTAGGTCTATTGCGTAGATTCTATGCACGAGTAGAACACAAGTAGTTGTGGGTGTTGGTTTTGTTCAATATGCTTACCATTACTAGTCCTATCTTGTTTCGATGGTATGGTGGGATGAAGCGGCCCGGACCGACCTTACACATACACTTACGTGAGACAGGTTCCACCGACTGACATGCACTTGTTGCATAAGGTGGCTAGCGGGTGCCAGTCTCTCCCACTTTAGTCGGATCGGATTCGATGAAAAGGGTCCTTATGAAGGGTAAATAGAAATTGGCATATCACGTTGTGGTTTTGGCGTAGGTAAGAAACGTTCTTGCTAGAAATCTATAGCAGCCACGTAAAAGCTTGCAACAACAATTAGAGGACGTCTAACTTGTTTTTGCAACATATGCCGTGTGATGTGATATGGCCAAGAAGGATGTGACGAATGAAATATATGTGATGTATTAGATTTATCATATTCTTGTAATATGAATCACGACTTGCATGTCGATGAGTATGACAACCGGCAGGAGCCATAGGAGTTGTCTTTAATTATTGTATGACCTGCGTGTCACTGAATAACGCCATGTAATTACTTTACTTCATTGCTAAACCGTTCACTATAGTAGTAGAAGTAATCAGTTGGCGAGACAACTTCATGGAGACACGATGATGGAGATCATGATGATGGAGATCATGGTGTCATGCCGGTGACGATGATGATCATGGAGCCCCGAAGGTGGAGATCAAAAGGAGCAAAATGATATTGGCCATATCATGTCACTATTTGATTCCGTGTGATGTTTATCATGTTTATGCATCTTATTTTCTTAAAACGACGGTAGTAAATAAGATGATCCCTCATAATAATTTCAAGAAAGTGTTCCCCATAACTATGCACCATTGTGAAAGTTCGTTGTTTCGAAGCACCACGTGATGATCGGGTGTGATAGATTCTAACGTTCACATACAACGGGTGTAAGCCAGATTTACACATGCAAAACACTTAGGTTGACTTGACAAGCCTAGCATGTACAGACATGGCCTCGGAACACAAGAGACCGAAAGGTCGAACATGAGTCATATAGTAGATACGATCAACATGAAGATGTTCACCGATGATGACTAGTCCGTCTCACGTGATGATCGGACACGGCCTAGTTGACTTGGATCATGTATCACTTAGATGACTAGAGGGATGTCTATCTGAGTGGGAGTTCATGAAATAATTTCACTAGATGAACTTAATTATCATGAACATAGTCAAAAGGTCTTTGCAAATTATGTTGTAGCTCGAGTTTTAGTTATAATGTTTTAGATATGTTCCTAGAGAAAATTTAGTTGAAAGTTGATAGTAGCAATTATGCGGACTGGTCCGTAAACTGAGGATTGTCCTCATTGTTGCGTAGAAGGCTTATGTCCTTAATGCACCGCTCGGTGTGCTAAACCTCGAATGTCGTTTGTGGATGTTGTGAACATCTGACATACACGTTTTGATGACTACATGATAGTTCAGTAATGTTAAACGGTTTAGAATTGTGGTGCCGAAGATGTTTTTGAAACATCGCGGAACATATGAGATGTCCCAAGGGATGAAATTGGGATTTCAGGCTCGTGCGCACGTCAAGAGGTATGAGACCTCCGACAAGTTTCTTAGCCTACAAACTAATTGACAAAAGCTCAATCTTTGAGCTTGTACTCAGATTGTCTGGGTACAAAAATCACTTGAATTGAGTGGGAGTTAATCTTCCAGATGAGATAGTGATGTTTCTCCAAAGTCATTGCCACCAAGCTACTAGAGCTTCGTCATGAACTATAACCTATCAGGGATAGATATGATGATCCTTGAAATATTCGCAATGTTTGACACCGCGAAAGTAGAAATCAAGAAGGAGCATCAATTGTTGATGGTTAGTGAAACCACTAGTTTCAAGAAGGGCAAGGGCAAGAAGGGTTACTTCATGAAATGGCAAATTAGTTGCTGCTCTAGTGAAGAAACCCAAGGTTGAACCCAAACCCAAGACTAAGTGCTTCTGTAATGAGGGGAACAGTCACTGAAGCAGAACTACCCTAGATACTTGGTAAATGAGAAGGCTGGCAAGGTCAACAGAAGTATATTGGATATACATTATATTGATGTGTACTTTACTAGTACTCCTAGTAGCACCATGGTAATAGATACCTGTTCAGTTGCTAAGTGTTAGTAAGTCGAAATAAAAGGCTATGGAATAAACGGAGACTAGCTAAAGGTGAGATGATGATATGGTTTGGAAGTGTTTCCAAGGTTGATGTGATCAAGCATCGCATACTCCCTCTACCATCGAGATTGGTGTTAAACCTAAATAATTGTTATTTGGTGTTTGCGTTGAGCATAGACATGATTGGATTATGTTTATCGCAATACGGTTATTCATTTAAGGAGAATAATGGTTACTCTGTTTATTTGAATAATACCTTCAATGGTCTTGCACCTAAAATGAATGGTTTATTGAATCTCGATCGTAGTGATACACATGTTCATGCCAAAAGATATAAGATAGTAATGATATAGTGCCACCTACTTGTGGCACTGCCATTTGAGTCATATTGGTATAAAACGCATGAAGAAGCAACATGTTGACGGATCTTTGGACTCACTCGGTTTTTAAAAGATTGAGACATGTGAACCATGTCTATTCGTATATATGCATGAAGAAACTCCATGCAGATGTACCGTTTGGACTCACTTGATTTTGAATCACTTGAGACATGCAAATCATACCACATGGGCAAGATGACTGAAAGCCTCGTTTTTCAGTAAAATGGAACAAGAAAGCAACTTGTTGGAAGTAATACATTTTGATGTGTGCAGTCCAATGAGTGCTGAGGCACGCATTGATTATCGTTATGTTCTTACTTCGCAGATGATTTGAGTAGATACTGAGTATATTTACTTGATGAAACACAAGTCTGAAATATTGAATTGTTCAAGTAATTTCAGAGTGAAGTTGAAGATCGTCGTGACAAGAGGATAAAATATCTATGATATGATCATAGAGATGAATATCTGAGTTGCGAGTTTGGTACACAATTGAGACATTGTGGAAATTGTTTCACAACTAACACCGCCTGGAACACCATAGTGTGATGGTGTGTCCGAACATCATAGATGCACCCCATTGGATATGGGGCATCCCTTGATGTCTCTTATCGAATTACCACTATCGTTCATGGGTTAGGCATTAGAGACAACCACATTCACTTTAAATAGGGCAATTCCATTGAGACGACACCGTATGAACTATGGTTTGGTGAAACCTAAGTTGTCGTTTCTTAAAAGTTTGGGGCTGCGATGCTTATGTGGAAAAGTTTCGGGCTGATAAGCTCGAACCCAAAGCGGATAAATGCATCTTCATAGGACACCCCAAAACAGTTGGGTATACCTCCTATCTCAGATCCAGAAGCAAAAGGGATTGTTTCTAGTATCAGGTCCTTTCTTGAGGAAAAGTTTCTCTCGAAAGAATTGAGTGGGAGGATGGTGGAGACTCGATATGGTTATTGAACCATCACTACAACTAGTGTGTAGCAGGTCATAGGAAGTTGTTCCTGTGGCACCTACACCAATTGAAGTCGAAGCTGATGATAGTGATCATGAAGCCTCGGATCATGTCACTGCCGACCCTCGTAGGACGACAAGGACGCATACTGCTTCAGAGTGGTACGGTAATCCTGTCTTGGAGGTCCTGTTGCTAGACAACAATGAACCTACGAGCTATGGAGAAGCAATGGTGGGCCCGGATTCCGACAAATGGCTCGAGGCCATAAAATCCAAGAGAAGAACCATGTATAAAACAAAGTGTAGACTTTGGAAGAACTACTTGATGGTCATAAGGTGGTTGGGTACAGATGGATTTTAAAAGGGAAGACAGATAATGATGGTAAGTGTCACCATTAACAAAGCTCGACTTGTCGCTGAGATGTTTTCCGACAAGTTCAAGGAGTTGACTACGATGATACTTTCTCACTCGTAGCGATGCTAAGAGTCTGTTAGAATTATATTAGCAGCTACTGCATTATTTATGAAATCTTGCAGATAGGATGTCAAAATATAGTTTCCTCGACGATTTTCTTGAGGAAAGGTTGTATCTGATACAACCAGAAGGTTTTGACAATCCTTAAAGATGCTAACAAGTATGCAAAGCTCCAGCAATCCTTCTAAGGACTGGAGTAAGCATCTCGGAGTTGGAATATACGCTTTGATGAGATGATCAAAGATTCTGGATTTATACAAAGTTTATGAGAAACTTGTATTTCCAAAGAAGTGAGTGGGAGCACTATAGAATTTCTGATGAGTATATGTTATTGACTTATTGTTAATCAGAAATGATATAGAATTTCTAGAAAGCATATAGGTTATTTGAAAAGGTGTTTTTCAATGGAAAACCTAGATTAAGCTACTTGAACATTGAGCATCAAGATCTATAAGGATAGATCAAAAACGCTCAATAATACTTTCAAATGAATACATGTCGTGACAAGATTTTGAAGAATTTCAAAATAGATCGGCGAAGAAGGGGTTCTTGGCTGTGTTATAAGGTGTGAGTATTGAGTAAGACTCAAGACATGACCTCGGCAGAAGAGAGAGAATGGATGAAGGTCGTCCCCTATGCTTCAGACATAGGCTCTACAGTATGCTATGCTGTGTACCGCACCTGAAGTGTGCCTTGCCATGAGTCAGTCAAGGGGTACAAGAATGATCCAGGAATGCATAACAAGACAGCGGTCGAACATATCCTTAGTAATTAGTGAACTAAGGAATTTTCTCAATTATGGAGGTGGTAAAAGAGTTCGTCGTAAAGGGTTACGCCGATGCGAACTTTGACACTAATCTGGATTATTCTGAGTAGTAAACCGGAATCGTATAGTAGAACAGTTATTTGGAATAGCTCCAAATAAAGCGTGGTAGCTGCATCTAGGAGATGACATGGAGATTTGTAAAGCACACACGGATCTGAAAGATCAGACCCATTGACTAATAACCTCTCTCACAAGCGAGATATGATCAAACCCCATGGGTGTTGAATTCATTACAATCACATAGTGATGTGAACTAGATTACTGACTCTAGTGCAAGTGGGAGACTGTTAGAAATATGCCCTGGAGGAAATAATAAAGTGGTTATTATTGTATTTCCTTGTAATGATAATTGTCTATTGTTCATGCTATAATTGTATTAACTGGAAACCGTAATACATGTGTGAATACAAAGACCACAACATGTCCCTAGTGAGCCTCTAGTTGACTAGCTCGTTGATCAACAGATGGTCATGGTTTCCTAACCATGGACATTGGATGTCATTGATAACGGGATCACATCATTAGGAGAATGATGTGATGGATGAGTCCCAATCCTAAGCATAGCACAAGATCGTGTAGTTCGTTTGCTAAAGCTTTTCTAATGTCAAGTATCATTTCCTTAGACCATGAGATTGTGTAACTCCCTGATACCGTAGGAGTGCTTTGGGTGTACCAAACGTCATGACGTAACTGGGTGGCTATAAAGGTGCACTAGGGGTATCTCCGAAAGTGTCTGTTGGGTTGGCACGAATCGAGACTAGGATTTGTCACTCCGTATGACGGAGAGGTATCTCTGGGCCCACTCGGTAATGCATCATCATAATGAGCTCAATGTGACTAAGTAGTTACTCACGGGATCATGCATTATGGAACGAGTAAAGTGACTTGCCGGTAACGAGATTGAACGAGGTATTGGGATACCGACGATTGAATCTCGGGCAAGTAACATACCGATTGACAAAGGGAATTGCATACGGGATTGCTGGAATCCTTGACATCGTGGTTCATCTGATGAGATCATCGTGGAACATGTGGGAGCCAACATGGGTATCCATATCCCGCTGTTGGTTATTGACCGGAGAACGTCTCGGTCATGTCGGCATGGTTCCCGAACCCATAGGGTCTACATACTTAAGGTTCGGTGATGCTAGAGTTGTTATGGGAAATAGTGTGTGGTTACCGAAGGTTGTTCGTAGTCCCGGATGAGATCCCGGACATGACGAGGAGCTCCGGAATGGTCCGGATGTGAAGATCGATATATTGGACGAAGGGTATTGGAGTCCGGAATTGTTCCAGGGGTACCAAGTGATGACCAGCTTGTCTGAAAGGGGTTTCGGAGGCCCCGGCAAGCGTTTGGGGGCCTTATGGGCCAAGGGGAGAGGGCACATCGGCCCATTAAGGGGCTGAGCGCCCCTCCCACCCCATCTCACGTAACTAGGAGAGGTGGCGGTGCAACCCCTAGGGCAGCCGCCCCTCCCGGCTTGGGGGGCAAGTTTCCTACGGGGTGGGGGCGCCCAAACCCATCTAGGGTTTCCCTTGTGGCCGCCGCCCCTCCGCTAGGGAACCCTAGGGCGCCTCCCCCTCCTCCCTTCCCCTATATATAGTGAGGGAGAGAGAGGGCAGCCGCACCCTTCCCCTGGCGCAACCCTCTCCCTCCTCCAACACCTCCTCCTCCTCCGTAGTGCTTGGCGAAGCCCTACCGGAGAACCACGAGCTCCATCACCACCATGCTGTCGTGCTGTCGGAGTTTTCCCTCAACTTCTCCTCTCCCCTAGCTGGATCAAGAAGGAGGAGACGTCCGCGGGCTGTACGTGTGTTGAACGCGGAGGCACCGTTTTTCGGTGCTAAGATCAGATTCGGCCGCGATCTGAATAGCTTCGTGAACGACTCCACCGACCGCGTTCTTGTAACGCTTCCGCTTCGTGATCTTCAAGGGTATGAAGATACACTCCCCTCTCCCTTGTTGCTAGAATCTCCATAGATTGATCTTGGTGATGCGTAGAAAATTTTCAATTTCTGCTATGTTCCCCAACACCCTCATCTACCCACTGACCAGGGCCGACGTGGCTACAGTTGCCCCGCCCTCACCGCTGACGACAGCAAGCGGCAACCTGATGGAGAGCCACTGTACATGACTCGACTCGGCCACGCCCTGATGATCGACAAGACGGCGCATAGTCCGCCTAGGCATGAGGGGCCCGCGCCTAGGGCAACCCGGCGAACCGCAAGCCCTCAGCGGGACCCAGCCCGGGTCCCCGGACACCGACAATGCAGACCCACCGACTTATAACATTACCATTGTACCCCTGGGGGGTTGGTTTATAAAACCCCCCAGGAGCCAACGCTCTTACAGATATGTAACAAGAGAAAGTAAGCAAGCACAGAACTAACCACCGAAACAGCAACACCAGAGAGAAGGAGCAGCCCAAGCCTTGGCCAGCTTCCTTCCTCCCCCATACAGCTCCAGGAGCAACATTGTACTATTGAACATCCAACTACACTCGACAGGACTAGGGGTGTTATCTCTACGGAGAGCCCCGAACCTGGGTATGTCCGGCGTCCCGTGCCCTCTCATGCCAACCTCGCCTCTGGAGCCCACCAGCGCCCTCGAGCCTCCTCCTCTCTTTAGCCATCCCTTGGCATCTGCCGTGCGGCCACCACGACAGTTGGCGCCCACCGTGGGGCGGCTCGAGGAGCTGGCCGGGAGCATGCTTCAGACGAGGCCCTTCTCCTACTCTGACGGGTCTGTCGCGCTGGCGGATGACGTCGTCGGCGTGCTCGCCGCCTCCTTCGCCGTGCTATGCATCTCCAATGCGTATGCAACCAACGAGTACCCCAGCGAGGTGCTCAGTTACTCTGACTCCCCCCTCTCCCTCGGCGGTGGCATTTCCGCCGGGGCAATGGACGTCCATGTGGAGGTCTTTGTCACCGAGGATGGCGCCTCCTCCTCGTCCAGCAAGACGAGGAAGGTCGCCGAAGCCATGGCCGTAGCGGAATGGACCGAGTGTGGGGACCCCGACTCATAAGTCGAGATCACCGAATGCACGTGTACAGTGATCCCAGAGATCAATGCTCACTGAACACACAGAAGCTGAATAACAAGAGTCTTACATCCATACATACCGTTTTACACAAGTACGACCATTTTGGTCAAGTCTTGAGTGTATCATCGCAGCGGAAATCTTCAACAACAACTTGGACCCATGCCATCTGCCTTAACCCTACAGGCATTCTGACTGGGAAGCGTCCTAGCTCGCATGTTCGTCATCGAAGTATTCTTCATCATATCCTTTTCTTTCATGCCTGGCCAATAAAATAACCAGTGGGAAGCCAACGAGTACTTTGAATGTACTCGCAAGCAACCCATGTTTTGGTTCAAGATACAACAATGCATGATATAGGTAAATTTTTGCAGAAAGCTAGTTTTTCTCATGCAAGTATGATCAACATTTATCAAGGGCATGAATGTGTCTGCAACAAGTATCAGGAGGTTTCAGACATCATCATCGAGAAAGAGTTATAAACAACTCATGCTCAAGTTCATCGTGACTTCCTCACGAGTCGCATCATCAATATCACAAAGCTGTGTTGTTTTTCAGAAACATATGGACGTAGCCCAAGAGCGGTTACCCAACTGTCCTTGACCGTGGACACGGCTATTCGAATAGTTTTACACTCTGCAGAGGTTGCACACTGTACCCACAAGATCCGGGGAACTTCCGTGTCATCCACGACACTAACATGGAGTCCACTCGATTGGCAGTAACCCCCGTGCCCAACATTTCACATAACACTTTCATGGAGCCTTGCTTCCATAATTATCACATACCACTGGCACGGGGTACCAACGGTGTGTCCGGTGCCCTGTGAAAACAGTCATGGCCGCCCTACCTGGCACGACCCCATCCCGAGAGAGCGCACCAACAACTATCCCGTAACTAGTAATGCGGGCTCCAAGCTAGTATCGGTCTAGGTAATCAATAATGCCCTTTCCCATATAAGGGTAGAGTGGTTGCGCATGTAAGGTTGGAATAACGGTCGCAACTCAAACCAATCCGTTTTTGAAAACAACACACACACTTGCCTCGGTATACCACTTCGTCATCAAGTGGTCACCCAACTCATCATCTCCCCCGGGCATAAGTGGCACCCGATGGGGTTTTCGAAAAGTCTTTTGAAAATACTTAGTCTCCTTTACCATGCATATTCCCGTCCCTTTTTGCGTAGCACTACTTTAGCATCCTATCTACTCCCACCGGCATAACCCTCATAAGAAGGTCGGGTCATGCACAATGCAAGTATCAACGAGGAAGTACGGTGGCAAACCATCAAAGTGGTTACCACCCCATCATGATTCCGTTGCAACAGTAATATGGTGCTATATGACATGCATAAAAAGGGTTTCATAGACATGGTCAAAGGGCTGCTTACCTGGTTCCTCAGAGTCTTCAAGTCTTCTGGTCCTTCTCCAGGTACTTCGTCTACTTCGTCAACTAACGTCGGAAACAATCATAGTAAGCAACACCACAAGGCAAAAATAAAAGTGCTCTAAAAATATGAAGTTGACTTTTCTAGGATACCTCTAGTCATATTAGGAATGACCAAAGTGATTTCAATGGAATTGGATAAGTGGATATTTCTAAACATTTTGATATGATAGAATCAAGGGGTTCATGGAATTGCAAGAAGTGTACAGAAGAATTATTTTGAAAAATGGGCAAAGGCACCCATTTAACAAAGGATGATCTTAGAAGTATCTAGGAGTTGGTTTCACTAGATTTGGAGTTCAAATGATTTCTCTATGAATTTGCAAATTTGACAAACATGAAGAAATGACTCATTATTTTGTGGGGTACAGAAAGTATTAGTAAAAATGTTCAAAAACTAAGTTTTGAACTTATAGACATCTAGGAGTTTGAATCGTGGCATTTGGATCAATTTTGAGCTCTCTGTGATTTTCTAAAGTTTATCACAGAAATAGGAAAAATAGGATGTGATAAATATTTGTGAAGGAAATGCTTTTCTAAAAATGTGAAAATAGCACCATGTGGTAGGGAATGTCACGCCCAATATGCGACCCTATCCAAAAGGAACTTGAAGGTCCCACCAAGAATAGACCCGCATATTGGAACGCTTTGCAAGGTGGATATCATTACATCAACATTACATAATAGATGGGGATACATACAAGAGGCATACCATGCCACACGAATACAACATCACAATACATCAGAGCAACATCCGACTACGGATGAATCATAAACAGAAACTCAAACAATATCCACCCTGCTAGCCCAGGCTGCCAACCTAGAACCTATCCCCTGATCGAAGAAGCAGAAGAAGAACTCAACGCAAGCAAGCATCGCTCTCGCGTCATGATCATCGGATAACCTGTACCTGCAACTGTTGTTGTAGTAATCTGTGAGCCACGAGGACTCAGCAATCCCATTACCATGGGTATCAAGACTAGCAAAGCTTAAAGGGAAATGAAGGGGTAAAGTGGTGAGGCTCCAGCAGCGACTAAGCATGATATGGTGGCTAACATACGCAAATAAGACCGAGAAGAGGACAAGCGGAATGGTCGTCAACTAGTAATGATCAAGAGGTGATCCTGAACACCTACTTACGTCAAACATCACCCAAGAAACCGTGTTCACTTCCCGGACTCCGCCGAGAAGAGACCATCACGGCTACACACGCGGTTGATGCGTTTTAATTCGGATCTGGTGTCAAGTTATCTACAACCGGACATTAACAAATTCCCATCTGCCATTAACCGTAGGCACGGCTTTCGAAAGATTATACCCTGCAGGGGTGTCCCAACTTAGCCCATGATAAGCTCTCGCTATCAACAAAGGAATAGACCTTCTCCCAGGAAGACCCGATCAGACTCGGAATCCTGGTTTACAAGACATTTTGACAATGGTAAAACAAAACCAGCAAGACCTCCCGGCGTGCCGACATCCTGATAGTAGCCGCGTGTATCTCGTCTCAGGCCACGACCGGATGAGCAGTACGTACAACTAGAACCAGCCCTCAAGTTTCCCCGAGGTGGCGCTGCAAGTGGCTCTAGTTTGGACCAACACTTAGACAAGCATTAGCCCGGGGGGGCTAAAACAAAGATGACCCTCGAGAGAGCGACTCCCAAGGGAAAAGTAGGTGGTGGTGAGGCAAATGGTAAAAGTCAATGTTGGGCCTTGCTGGAGGAGTTTTATTCAAAGCGAACTGTCAAGGGGGTCCCATAAATCACCCGTCCGCGTAAGGAACGCAAAATCTGGGAACATAACACCGGTATGACGGAAACTAGGGCGGCAAGACTGGAACAAAACACGAGGCATAAGGCCGAGCCTTCCACCCTTTACCAAATATATAGATGCATTAATAATATAAAAGATATTGTGATATCCCAACCAAAATCCTGTCCATCATGGAGAAATCTTCAACTTCACCTGCAACTAGCAACGCTATAAGAAGGGCTGAGCAAAAGCGGTAACATAGCCAAACAGTGGTTTGCATAGGAAAGGTGTCAAAGGTTAGAGGTTCATGGCAATATCGGATGGCTTGATGAACAAGTGATAGGTAGCGCAGCATAGCAATAGAACGAAGCAACTAGCATAGCAATGATAGTAGTGAGATCCAGGGTAGCGGTCATCTTACATGAAATCCCGCAAGGAAGAAGAACGAGTCCATGAAGAAGACGAACGGATGAAGCCGAACCAACCGTAGACGAACGAATCCTCACGATCGCAACGAAACAGGAACTATCGAAAAGAAGCACACAACAAGGTAAACACACCACACAAAACAAGACATGATGCACAAACAAGCATGATGCATGACGAAGCTACATGAAGCTACTCATGGCAAGAGATGATGCAAACAAGAGCAACACATCAAGACAAGTTTAAATGAGGCCGGGAACAACATATAACAATTCCGGTAAGTCCTCATATGCAAATTTCGAAATTGGTCCAGATCTGAACAAACCTTATGTTCAAGTTGTTAAACAGCAAGTTAAGATGCACCAACATGATCTACACGAGAATCTAGTCAAGTTACATATAAAGTTCATTTAGTTCGGAGCTACGACCTAGAAGATATGAGCAAAACAAGTTAAACATGGCATTGATGCACAATGCACCCAAACATCAAGCAAACACATCAAAACATGGATGCAACATGATAATATGAAGCTACATGCAAAAGCAAGCAAGATTCATATAGAGCACACTCACAACGGAGCCACGGTGCAACACACACGCACTATACAAGTCATAGCAACAAACTGTTCATAACAGCAAGTAGGCATATTGCAAGCATCAAAACAACAAGCTACAGGACCTCAACATAATAACAAAAGGCATGGGCATGGTGTACAGGTAAAGCATAACAAAACATGAACACTGAGCTAGCTCCAGAAATCAATAGAACATGTTCAAAAGGACATGGGAAGATCGCAAATAATAACAGTTTCAGACTTATCAGGAAATAACATCAGGTTGCAATGTTTAGAGTTATCAAACAACATGTTACAGGAACTTAACATGGAAAACAAAGGCATGGCATGAATCTACTAATTGCATAGATCAAAAGTCCCTTACTGACCATAACCCAAAAAGGATCAGAAGATATGATGGCACCCATGTAAACATGGCAAGTTATTATACAGATTCATACATGGCAGAAACAGAATTATGAAGGCATGTAGATGAGCTTGTGCAACTCACCACAGAGCAAAACATGGCATGGCAAGGCAACCAACAGTAAGAAGGCATGTTTATGAAGCTAAGCGTGGCAATAGCAAGTTCATAGGATGCATGGATCACTAGCAGAACACCTGGGAACAAGTGAACTTAATGTTAACAGGCTGACAGCAACATTATGAAGCAACTTTGGAGCAAGATATGAACAAGCTACAGCAAGCTCTAAATGCAACCAGGGCATGTTTGGTTAGAGGATGACATGTAGATCAAAACTTATTTAGTGGACATCTCCAGATTATGCATAGAATGATTAGTAGCAACATGTTTATATAGCATCACGAAATAACAGATTCAGCCTAGCAAAACAGCAACATCATGTACACTACTTAACAAGCTCGATTCACTCACCACAAGGCATTGCATGACAAGATAAGCATAGCACCATCAAGAAGACATGTTTATGTAACCAACCAAGGCAAGAACAAGCCCATAGCATGCAAGGATTAACTATAGCAAGCTTGGTCAAATTGAATAACAAGTAAACAATCTGCCAGGAAACATTTTGAAGCAAAAGTAGAGCACTCAAATGACATGCTAGACTACTCCATAATTGCAAACAAGGGCATGAATGGATAGACAATAACCACATGTTCAACACACCCTTACTGAAGTATCTCAAAATATGCATGGATCTCTCTGTAGTAACAAGTTTACATGGCATGAAAATAATAGCAGACAGGGACTAAAATCAGTAACATTACGATGCCTAGTTTGCATGCTTGTTCTAGTCACCACGTTGATTACAAAAATACATGATAAGCACCTCTGGAAAGATGGCATGGCATAGATCAAAACACATGTAGACATCAACCTCATAGGATGCACACATCAATCATGGCAAAAATGACAAATGAGCAAGTTATAACAGTTTCAGCAGATTAACATCACTTAGCACTCTTCCAACAGCATTTAGGGCATCAAGATGAGCTCAAATGAAAATTATGCAAAGAGAATGAAATCATCTACTCGTCGAGAGGAACAATTTGACATATTACTCGCATGAAACGGAGCTACAGATGCAGAGATATAGCATGATGAACATGGCATGTTAAAGTGCAAAATCTGGGACTTAGAAGAAAATTATACCCTCCGAAAACAAATATAGGGTTACGGGGCACGCATCCCGAGGATGGCCGGGACAGAGGAAGACGCCGGGGACGGGGCAGATCGGGCCGGGTCGATGCAGAGGGGGACACGGGCGGCAGCGACGTGGTCTCCGGCGGGGGTGGCGGATCCGGCCGGTCTCGGGCTCCCGCGGCCGGATCTGGTGATGGGCGGCGGCGGAGCACCTGCGGGGGCGGCCC
This sequence comes from Triticum aestivum, assembly GCF_018294505.1. Classification (NCBI taxonomy): domain Eukaryota; kingdom Viridiplantae; phylum Streptophyta; class Magnoliopsida; order Poales; family Poaceae; genus Triticum; species Triticum aestivum. The sequence continues at coordinate 531,691,266 of NC_057795.1, forward strand.
TGGGGCGAGGACGGCGTGCGGGCGGCGCAGCAGAGAAGGCGGCCGGCGGGCGGCGGAGCCCTGCGGTGGCCGGGCGGCCCTGCGGGCGCAGCCGGCGCGGGGCGCACGGCGGCGAGGGGCGGCGCCGGTGCTCCGGCCGGTGAGGCGTCGGATCGAGGTGAGCGCGGGCGGCGGACCGGGCCCCGTGGGCCTGCTGCGGTCCGCGCCGGCCGGCGGCGGTGGAGGGCGGCGCGGGGCAACGTGGCGGCTGGCGATTCGCCGGGGAACGGCGGCTGGACGTGTCCGGTCCGGTCCGGACATGTCCGGCGCGCGCGGAGGGGAAAAATCTAGGGTTTCGGGGGGATCATCCGTGAATTTCGGGGGAGGGGCTATATTTATAGGTAGAGGGAGCTAGGAGAGTCCAAATGAGGTGTAGTTTTCGCCCACACGATCGTGATCGACTGATCGAGAGCATGGAGGGGAGTTAGATGGGTTTTGGGCCACTTTGGAAGGGGTGTTGGGCTGCAAAGAGAAGGAGGCTTTTACGGTTACCCGGTTAACCGTTGGAGTATCAAACGACCTCCAAATGGCACGAAACTTGACAGGCGGTCTACCGGTGCTATACCAAGGCCGCTTGGCAAACCTAGGGCCATTCCGAGAAAGTTTAATACCCACACACGAAAAGAGAGAAGAGGGGGACGCCGGAGGACATAGGAGTGCCGGATTGCAAAATGGACAACGGGGAAAATGCTCGGATGCATGAGACGAACACGTATGCAAAATGAAATGCACATGATGACATGGCAAAATGCAACACACAAGCAAAAGACATGGCAACAACGACAAATAACTGGCAGACACCTGGTGCATCGGATCCGGGGCGTTACAACACTCCTCCACTAACAAGAGATCTCGTCCCGAGATCTTAGGACCGAGACGCAAGGGAAAAGGGGTGAGGTGAAACAAGAACTCAAGAGAAGAAACAAACAAACGCGAGCACCCGAGAAGAAGAGATGAACGATGAGGATGACGAGAATTACGAGGATCAAAAGCTCACGGAATCAGATAGACTATGAAAGCAACTCGTTCTAACCGGAGTGGTTAGAATGAGAAAAGAAACGAATAAGACTGAAAGGATTTAGGTAGCACTCCGGCTGAAACATGGAGGAATATTACACGAACTAGAGAGGATGGAATGACACTTGATGAACTCTTGAAGAATGAATTAAATCATGAAGATCCACCATGAAGAACTCCGGTAACGAAAGGATGACGAGATAAAATGAAGGATGAAATAATAGATGAGCATTGCGATGATTTAGCTGGAGGTTCCGACGAAATGACCGAGGGAATTGAACTCAGGAAAAGAAAAGATGAAAACACTTGGAACTAGAATTTATTCATCAAGAACAAACTCCAAAGGAAGGAATTACTCACTTGGATGAAATAAGAATAAGATTTATTGTATGATTATCCTTCATCAAATTAAATTGATGACAAGCAATGGATTTTGCATACTACTTATTCTTGTTGGAAAAAGGATTGAGGAGTGACATATCGTAAACTTGAGAAAGTCTTCATGAACCACCGGTAGGATTCGAAAGAACGAATGGATTAATATGATAAACAAGGAAAAGAATCTGAACGAACCACCATAAGAATTCGAAAATGACTGATGAAAGAGAATGAATCACCTGGAAGAATTAGAAGAACCCATAGGCAAGAGGGAATTAAAATGCAAGAGAGCAAAAAGATCGTGAACTGATTGAAGAATACTTGAATGAAGCACCGGAATAAGTAGAGAACGATAACTGTAATGATGGCCTCCGGTGGAAGAAACGGAAAAAAACAACTCCTGAAATACTCCGGATGGGTGAGAAAAGGAATATTTGACAAATGGAATAATTCGAGACGATAGCATGAAACTAGAACCACGAATCTTCGAGAGAACGGGCAAGATTTAGAGGAAAAACTCTTCTTCCATCTTCGAATGACGACGAGAAACACCATCAAAATTACTGAGATACTCCGGGAGAATGAAAAGCAAAAAGGTTGAGCCAACAATGAAATGATTTGAAATCGATCTTGAAAAGGCATCTGACTGATGAAAATCATACTTACGTCACACTTGAAAAGAAATTAGAATAACTCCAGGGGAATTAGAAGAGTCAGGTAAGATCCTGGAAAAAGACCTGTGGGTTAGGGCCCACTAAAAGAAAACACCGTTGGAAATGATTTTTCAACAGACAGATGATGCACCGGAACAATTGAAATATTTGAATGAGGTGACAACCACGAATTAATTCAAACACCGACGGATCTCTAGAGATGTCTAGAGCACTCCGGAAGGATGAACTAGCGAGACGAACGAGCAAGGAGAACACTTGAGCCGAGGAAAGAATATAATCAACACCGAAAATTGGAATTGAATCCACCGGAAAGGAAAAGAGATGAAGAATGATGAACAAGATGAGAATTGACGGGTTGAAACAATTGAGGGAAGACTGAAGAGGCTCCGCACGAAAGAAATTGATGTTCGAAACAGACTCAGACTCCGAGAATAAGAGGGTGGGAGGGCGGGAAAACAAATGTGGCTTGGAAGGGGAAAACGACGAATAACTTGAAGACAAAACACCGGTTGAAATCATTGAGGAAAGAAAGCAAAGACTTCGCACGAGTAGGATGGATACTCGATTACGAACTCCGGTTCCAAGAGGAAGAAGGGTGGGCTGGTGGGAAAAGAAAACAACTAAGGAATGAACTTGGCAACAAGAAGAGGCTCGAGTTGATTTGACGAGAAATGCACCGGATCAAAAGAGTTGAGGAACAACGAACGAAAACTAACTGCGTGAACCTAAAGAAAAATTTGAAAGGGAAGAGGAGTAATTCAAAACACCTACGTCAAGATTCCTTACCAGAGCAACGAAGAGGCTGAGGAGTAAAAAGAATTCCTACTCTCCAATATAACTAAACTCAGAAAACAGTTTTATTCTAGACTCAACAACGGCCAAACTACCGATCAATCAAGGGGGCTCCTAGGGTCGGTCGAGGATCTGATACCAACTTGTCACGCCCAATATGCGACCCTATCGAAAAGGAACTCGAAGGTCCCACCAAGGATAGACCCGCATATTGGAACGCTTTGCAAGGTGGATATCATTACATCAACATTACATAATAGATGGGGATACATACAAGAGGCATACCATGCCACACGAATACAACATCACAATACATCAGAGCAACATCCGACTACGGATGAATCATAAACAGAAACTCAAACAATATCCACCATGCTAGCCCAGGATGCCGACCTGGAACCTATCCCCTGACCGAAGAAGCAGAAGAAGAACTCAACGCAAGCAAGCATCGCTCTCGCGTCATGATCATCGGATAACCTGTACCTGCAACTGTTGTTGTAGTAATCTGTGAGCCACGAGGACTCAGCAATCCCATTACCATGGGTATCAATACTAGCAAAGCTTAAAGGGAAAGGAAGGGGTAAAGTGGTGAGGCTGCAGCAGCGACTAAGCATGATATGGTGGCTAACATACGCAAATAAGAGCGAGAAGAGGACAAGCGAAACGGTCGTCAACTAGTAATGATCAAGAGGTGATCCTGAACACCTACTTACGTCAAACATAACCCAAGAAACCGTGTTCACTTCCCGGACTCCGCCGAGAAGAGACTATCACGGCTACACACGCGGTTGATGCGTTTTAATTTGGATCTGGTGTCAAGTTATCTACAACCAGACATTAACAAATTCCCATCTGCCAATAACCGCAGGCACAGCTTTCGAAAGATTATACCCTGTAGGGGTGTCCCAACTTAGCCCATGTTAAGCTCTCGCGATCAACGAAGGAGTAGACCTTCTCCCAGGAAGACCCGATCAGACTCGGAATCCTGGTTTACAAGACATTTCGACAATGGTAAAACAAAACCAGCAAGACCTCCCGGCGTGCCGACATCCTGATAGTAGCCGCGCGTATCTCGTCTCAGGCCACGACCGAATGAGCAGTACGTACAACTAGAACCAGCCCTCAAGTTTCCCCGAGGTGGCGCTACAAGTGGCTCTAGTTTGGACCAACACTTAGACAAGCATTGGCCCGGGCGGGCTAAAATAAAGATGACCCTCGAGAGAGCGACTCCCAAAGGAAAAGTAGGTGGTGGTGAGGCAAATGGTAAAAGTCAATGTTGGGCCTTGCTGGAGGAGTTTTATTCAAAGCGAACTGTCAAGGGGGTCCCATAAATCACCCGACCGCGTAAGGAACGCAAAATCCGGGAACATAACACCGGTATGACAGAAACTAGGGCGGCAAGAGTGGAACAAAACACCAAGCATAAGGCCGAGCCTTCCACCCTTTACCAAATATATAGATGCATTAATAATATAAAAGATATTGTCATATCCCAACCAAAATCCTGTCCACCATGGAGAAATCTTCAACTTCACCTACAACTAGCAACGCTATAAGAAGGGCTGAGCAAAAGCGGTAACATAGCCAAACAGTGGTTTGCATAGGAAAGGTGTCAAAGGTTAGAGGTTCATGGCAATATGGGATGGCTTGATGAACAAGTGATAGGTAGCGCAGCATAGCAATAGAACGAAGCAACTAGCATAGCAATGATAGTAGTGAGATCCAGGGTAGCGGTCATCTTACCTGAAATCCCGCAAGGAACAAGAACAAGTCCATGAAGAAGACGAACGGATGAAGCCGAACCAACCGTAGACGAACGAATCCTCACGATCGCAACGAAACAGGAACTATCGAAAAGAAGCACACAACAAGGTAAACACACCACACAAGAACAAGACATGATGCACAAACAAGCATGATGCATGACGAAGCTACATGAAGCTACTCATGGCAAGAGATGATGCAAACAAGAGAAACACATCAAGACAAGTTTAAATGAGGCCGGGAACAACATATAACAATTCCGGTAAGTCCTCATATGCAAATTTCGAAATTGGTCCAGATCTGAACAAACCTTATGTTCAAGTTGTTAAATAGCAAGTTAAGATGCACCAAGATGATCTACACGAGAATCTAGTCAAGTTACATATAAAGTTCATTTAGTTCGGAGCTACGGCCTAGAAGATATGAGCAAAACAAGTTAAACATGGCATTGATGCACAATGCACCCAAACATCAAGAAAACACATCAAAACATGAATGCAACATGATAATATGAAGCTACATGCAAAAACAAGAAAGTTTCATATAGAGCACACTCACAATGGAGCCACGGTGCAACACACACGCACTATACAAGTCATAGCAACAAACTGTTCATAACAGCAAGTAGGCATATTGCAAGCATCAAAACAACAAGCTAAAGGACCTCAACATAATAACAAAAGGCATGGGCATGGTGTACAGGTAAAGCATAACAAAACATGAACATTGAGCTAACTCCAGAAATCAATAGAACATGCTCAAAAGGACATGGGAAGATCGCAAATAATAACAGTTTCAGACTTATCAGGAAATAACATCAGGTTGCAATGTTTAGAGTTATCAAACAACATGTTACAGGAACTTAACATGGCAAACAAAGGCATGGCATCAATCTACGAATTGCATAGATCAAAAGTCCCTTACTGACCATAAGCCAAAAAGGATCAGAAGATATGATAGCACCCATGTAAACATGGCAAGTTATTATACAGATTCATACATGGCAGAAACAGAATTATGAAGGCATGTAGATGAGCTTGTGCAACTCACTACAGAGCAAAACATGGCATGGCAAGGCAACCAACAGTAAGAAGGCATGTTTATGAAGCTAAGCATGGCAATAGCAAGTTCATAGGATGCATGGATCACTAGCAAAACACCTGGGAACAAGTGAACTTAATGTTAACAGGCTGACAACAACATGATGAAGCAACTTTGGAGCAAGATATGAACAAGCTACAGCAAGATATAAATGCAACCAGGGCATGTTTAGTTAGAGGATGACATGTAGATCAAAACTTATTTAGTGGACATCTCCAGATTATGCATAGAATGATTAGTAGTAACATGTTTATATAGGATCACGAAATAACAGATTCAGCCTAGCAAAACAGCAACATCATGTACACTACTTAACAAGCTCGATTCACTCACCACAAGGCATTGCATGACAAGATAAGCATAGCACCATCAAGAAGACATGTTTATGTAACCAACCAAGGCAAGAACAAGTCCATAGCATGCAAGGATCAACTATAGCAAGCTTGGTCAAATTGAATGACAAGTAAACAATCTGCCAGGAAACATTTTGAAGCAAAAGTAGAACACTCAAATGACATGCTAGACTACTCCATAATTGCAGACAAGGGCATGAATGGATAGACAATAACAACATGTTCAAAACACCCTTATTGAAGTATCTCAAAATATGCATGGATCTCTCTGTAGCAACAAGTTTACATGGCATGAAAATAACAGCAGACAGGGACTAAAATCAGTAACATCACGATGCCTAGTTTGCATGCTTGTGCTAGTCACCACGTCGATCACAAAAATACATGGTAAGCACCTCTGAAAAGATGGCATGGCATAGATCAAAACACATGTAGACATCAACCTCATAGGATGCACACATCAATCATGGCAAAAATGACAAATGAGCAAGTTATAACAGTTTCAGCAGATTAACATCACTTAGCACTCTTCCAACAGCATTTAGGGCATCAAGATGAGCTCAAATAAAAATGATGCAGTGAGAATGAAATGATCTACTCGTCGAGACGAACAATTTGACATATTACACGCACGAAACGGAGCTACAGATGCAGAGATATACCATGATGAACATGGCATGTTAAAGTGCAAAATCTGGGACTTAGAAGAAAATTATACCCTCCGAAAACGAATCTAGGGTTACGGGGCATGCATCCCGAGGATGGCCGGGGCAGAGGAAGACCCCCGGGACGGGGCGGATCGGGCCGGGTCGATGCAGAGGGGGACCCGGGCGGCGGCGACGCGGTCTCCGGCGAGGTTGTCGCCGGCGGGGGCGGCGGATCCAGCCGGGCTCGGGCTCTCGCGGCCGGATCTGGTGATGGGCGGCGGCGGAGCACCTGCGGGGGCGGCGCTGGGGCGAGGACGGCGCGCGAGCGGCGCATCAGAGAAGGCGGCCGGCAGGCCGCGGAGGCGAGCGGGCGGCGGAGCCCTGCGATGGCCGGGCGGCGCGGCGGGCGCAGCCGGCGCGGGGTGCACGGCGGCGAGGGGCGGCGTCGGTGCTCCGGCCGGCGAGGCGGCGGATCGAGGCGAGCGCGGGCGGCGGCGAATCGAGGCGAGCGCGGGCGGTGGCGCGGGCGGCGGACCGGGCCCCGCGGGCCTGTTGCGGGCCGCGCGGGCCTGCTGCGGGCCGCGCGGGCCTGCTGCGGGCCGCGCGGGCCGGCGGCGGTGGAGGGCGGCGCGGGGCGACATGGCGGCTGGCGATTCGCCGGGGGACGGCGGCTGGACGTGTCCAGTCCGGTCCGGACATGTCCGGCGCGTGCGGAGGGGAAAAATCTAGGGTTTCGGGGGGATCATCCGTGAATTTCGGGGGAGGGGCTATATTTATAGGTAGAGGGAGCTAGGAGAGTCCAAATGAGGTGTAGTTTTCGCCCACACGATCATGATCGAACGACCGAGAGCATGGAGGGGAGTTAGATGGGTTTTGGGCCACTTTGGAAGGGGTGTTGGGCTGCAAAGAGAAGGAGGCTTTTACGGTTACCCGGTTAACCGTTGGAGTATCAAACGACCTCCAAATGGCACGAAACTTGACAGGCGGTCTACCGGTGCTATACCAAGGCCACTTGCCAAACCTCGGGCAATTCCGAGAAAGTTTAATACCCACACACGAAAAGAGAGAAGAGGGGGACACCGGAGGACATAGGAGTGCCGGATTGCAAAACGGACAACGGGGAAAATGCTCGGATGCATGAGACGAACACGTATGCAAAATGAAATGCACATGATGACATGGAAAAATGCAACACGCAAGCAAAAGACATGGCAACAACGACGAATAAATGGCAGACACCTGGCGCATCGGATCCGGGGCGTTACAGGGAATGAGTTTAGAAAGTACTAGAAATTTGAATCATCAAATTTGGAGTTAATTTGAATTATTTATGGATTTTAGAAACTCACTGGAAAATAAAAAAAGAAGAATATTTGGGTTATACCTAAACTGTGCACAGCGCGCAGTTTAGCACCGCAGCGCACTAGGCCGGCCCAGCGGCTCGGCTGCGGGGCGAACCAGGCGACGTCGAAGGCGTATTTCACTGTCACGCTTTTAGTGGTGCACTACTAGGAAAAGGCCTACTAATGGCGCACCTAATTTGGCCATTAATGGCGCATTAGTGGTGCGCCATTAGTGCCACGCCATTAGTATATTTTACTAATGGCGCACCACTGGTGCGCCATTAGTATACCAGATACTAATGGCGCACCATGTGGTGCGCCATTAGTATACCGTTCGGTGCTCCACTAGTATTCCCTCCAGGTGCGCCACTAATAACCTTACAGGTGCGCCACTAGTAATAAAGGAAGGTGCGCCACTAATAAGGGCTTAATGCGCCACTAGTAATGTATTTGGAAAACAAAAAAAATCTAAATTTACAGAAAACAACCTATAAGGAAAAATAATTTAAAAACAAAAAATGAAATAAAAGGAAATCCTAAAACTAATCTTCTAATCTTTTTCTTCACAATGTCTTTACAATTTCCAATAAAAGGAAAATTGCAAGGAAATAAAAGAAAATCCTAAAACTAATCTTCTAATATTTTCTTCTTTTTCTTCACTTTATCCCTGCAAAATGGAACAAAATAAACAGAAACACAAACAAACTATTTATAACATGTCAATACTGTCATTTTTTATGCAGAACTAGATATGAGCATATATTTCCAGAATTACATGGTGTGAATATTGTATGAGTAAGATTATAATGGAAATGAATTTTGATAGGAGCCCACTTTCGTCGAGTATTTATCTCACAGAGCTAAGTAATCAGGGCGTTTACCTTTTGATAATATTATTATACTATACTACCAGTATACTACTCCACTTGGATTTTTTAGATGAGCAGATCTGAGATAGACATATGTTCAAGTGGCTATAGGTAGGCTTGAAGAATTCTCATCGGTTCAAGTGGCTACAGGTAGTCGCACAGCTGGAATATAGACTACTAGTACTATTTGAAAAGAAAACAAGAGAAAATCTGAACGTACTAGTCAGATCCGATCACATTGAGCTAGAAAGAAAATTCATCAGGAAACAGATGGCCGACGACTTACTTGCAGACGTTGAGGATCTCGTTGTGACTGGCGAAGACGATGCGGAGCGTGTTGCAGACGGACTGCTCACAGTGATAGCTGCCACAGATGAACTTGTTGTCCTGCAGGTAGTCCAGCAGCCAGGAATTAAAGATAGGAGGGCTAGAATTGAAAGAACTAACAATTCATGAGTAGGGCAAACATAAACATGCTCAAGTATAAGAAAAAGGAGAACACCCAATTCTATGCAACAACATAGAAAAAAAGGAATAATTTAGCTGATGCATTTGAGCTCATATGCTTTAGAAGTGGTCATATGATGTGTTTAGCATTCCCATACGATGGTGTCCTTTTTTCTTCTTCTAAGGAGCACATACTCTTTGTGGTATTGTGGTTATACTAAGTTACTAACTCACCAGCAAGCAATCTCAAACAAGTATCAGCAAAAAAAAAGGGTTACTTACTAAGTCGAAGCCTGTTCTTTAATGCAGCTAAACATACATATGATGTGATAGGTAAAATACCCTTTAAAGCAGGACTGATTCCAGAGTCTATGATGTTCACCAATCAACGCGGTGCTCTATATCTATCACTGCGAGAACTGAAAACAGACTATCCGAAAAAAGTACTAGAACACAAGCAGCAACATAGACGGAAAACAGGAATAGTTCTGCCAAATGCAGTTGAGCCAGTTGGCATACAATTCAACAGTTGTTAAGAATCAAACTAAGGGTGTGTCGCATTTCCATATCCTGGTGTATTTATCTCTAAAGAACACTAATACTCTATTTGGTAATATTAAGTTACTAACCTGAAGCCTCTTTTAGTGCAGCTAAACAAATACATGCTCAAATATGTTACCTATTCTCTAGAACAGCGCTGATTCCCAAATAAGCAACGCAAAGCATGTACATTACCCCTAGATGGTATGACCCGAAGGTGAAAAGCACGACATTTGCGTTGACTTGGCCTCTCTGAATAGCCAACTCCTTAACCCACTCTTTCACAATCTGCATTTCAAACATGCATATTGTTCACCAGACGATAAATTACCGAAAGGTAACGCCAACTTGCATATGGCAGGAGGAAACAGCCACCTTGTCAAGCTTCCCCAGCACCTCTTCTTGCCTGGCGGCCTCCTCCTTGCTCCTGTACAGACCCAGCTGGGCCAAAAGCTGCGATTTTGATCAACGAGCAAGGCTTCAATCGGCTCATCTAGTACTTGGTTGAAATAGGAAGGTAAAGAAGACCAGAATATACGAGTTCTGTGGAGTGTTTTTTTTCAGCTCACCATAGAGAATTGGTAGCTGGTAAACTTGGTTGGTGACACATCTGATTGTGAAGTTGTTGGTATTTCACCAAGTTTCAGGCTAAAGCTAGACCCGGGTTCTGTCTGAAGTCTGAACTGACAAGTTATAATAAGCTCAAGACTGCAGTGACTTTATTCATCCCTATCCAGTATACTCTACTAGTACAGAAGTGAATTTGTTGTCAAAATTTACTTGGTTGTAAGTGGGAGGTGAAGAACGCCAGAATTATACAACCTGACAGCCCAAGATTCAGATGTTATATGCCGTTCATGTTGCTCAGGGAAACTTGGATCAGAAGTTCAGAACCCAGGATTCAGATGGCATGATGTAGGTGACTCCTAGCTAAATGAGAGCACGCGAGAAACGGCAGGGAGGGAGCGGGTGTTACTTAGCTCACCTAGGAAACTAAGAAGTGGACGGATGCGCGCAGGAGACGATGATACGAAGCGCTCAACTTGGCGGCGCCGGTGGGAATGGCGACCCTAGCGGCTCTGGCGCTGCTTCTGTGCCTCTCCATGACCTCCATGGACGGGTGCGCCGCCGCTCAGTACAAGGTGGGCGGGCTGGACGTGTGGGGGGTGCCGCCGTCCAGCAAGCCGGACGTGTATGTGCGGTGGGCCAAGTCCGTCCCCGTCAAGCTCGGCGACGCCCTCTTCTTCCTCTACCCACCCAGCCAGGACAGCGCCGTGCAGCTCACCGCCAAGGCCTTCGCTGCCTGCGACGTGTCCGACCCGCTGCTCAAGCTGGAGGACGGCAACTCCATCTTCAACCTCACCAAGCCCGGGCGGGCCTACTTCAGCAGCGCCGCCCCGGGGCGCTGCCGCAAGGGCCAGAAGTTCAAGCTGCGATGATACTTGTAAGCAACAGAATCATAGCCTCGGAGCGGCCAACCTGTGGCAATAATCGAATCAGAGCGGCACATCGGTTCGAACCTGCTCCAATTCCTGCGTGTTGTGGAGGTCAGCCTCCAGCGGCCCATCGAAGGACCGCATAATCGGGAAGCTAGACGAGGATCTGGAAGCCCGGCTATGGCCGTGGCGGCTGGATCTGGGGCCTTGGGGTGGCGGCTGGATCTGGGGCCTTGGGGTGGCGGGGACCTCCTCCTCCTGCAGCTCGGCGGCCTCCACACCCCGAAGCAACGCCCTCGCCGGAGGACGTGGTCACCAGCTCTCCTCTGGATCCGATGAGGAGGGTTGGGGAAGGAGCTCACCACGGCTCCATGCCCTGGATCTGGTGTGAGTGAGGGGAAGGGGGCTCGCCGTGGTTGGGAGGGAGAGGAATAGGCGGGAGGCCGGGGCTTCCCGATCTAGATCGAAGTCGAGGGAGGTGGTTGGGTGTGTCAGGAGGAAGCGGGAGGGGAGAGAACATGACTAGAGGGAGGGGATAAGGGGTGATAGCAATGGCGCACTGGTAGGCGTGCGCCATACGTGTAGATAGCAATGGCGCATCTCGTACTAGTGCGCCATTACTAGTTAAAACTAGTAATGGCGCACGGTGGAACAGTGCGCCATTAGTAGTTTTGCAAAAAAAGGAATAAAAAATATAATAAAAAAACAACATTAGTGGCGCACTTTCCGACAGGTGCGCCATTAGTATGTTTGGACAGGCGCACTAGTTAGTATATGGCATACCTTGGGCCAGGTGCGCCATTAGTAGTTTCAACTCTAATGGCATATCAGAAGGTGGTGCGCCATTAGTATATACTAATGGCGCACCGCTTGTCTGGTGCGCCATTAGTGTCAATCCCATATATAGCCCTTTTTCTAGTAGTGCAATGCTCACTGAACACACAGAAGCTGAATAACAAGAGTCTTACATCCATACATACCGTTTTACACAAGTAGGACCATTATGGTCAAGTCTTGAGTGTATCATCGCAGCGGAAATCTTCAACAACAACTTGGACCCATGCCATCTGCCTTAACCCTACAGGCATTCTGACTGGGAAGCGTCCTAGCTCGCATGTTCGTCATCAAAGTATTCTTCATCATATCCTGTTCTTTCATGCCTGGCCAATAAAATAACTAGTGGCAAGCCAATGAGTACTTTGAATGTACTCGCAAGCAACCCATGTTTTGGTTCAAGATACAACAATGCATGATATAGGTAAATTTTTGCAGAAAGCTAGTTTTTCTCATGCAAGTATGATCAACATTTATCAAGGGCATGAATGTGTCTGCAACAAGTATCAGGAGGTTTCAGACATCATCATCGAGAAAGAGTTATAAACAACTCATGCTCAAGTCCATCGTGACTTCCTCACGAGTCGCATCATCAATATCACCAAGCTGTGTTGTTTTTCAGAAACATATGGATGTAGCCCAAGAGCGGTTACCCAACTGTCCTTGACCATGGACACGGCTATTCGAATAGTTTTACACTCTGCAGAGGTTGCACACTGTACCCACAAGATCAGGGGAACTTCCGTGTCATCCACGCCCCGCGATACCTCAAGTACCCGGGGTAAGCACCCGATCACTACCTTTCCCTAGACGACACTAACATGGAGTCCACTCGATTGGCAGTAACCCCCATGCCCAACATTTCACATAACACTTTCATGGAGCCTTGCTGCCATAATTATCACATACCACTGGCACGGGGTACCAACGGTGTGTCCGGTGCCCTATGAAAACAGTCATGGCCGCCCTACCTGGCACGACCCCGTCCCGAGAGAGCGCACCAACAACTCTCTCGTCACTAGTAATGCGGGCTCCAAGCTAGTATCGGTCTAGGTAATCAATAATGCCCTTTCCCATATAAGGGTAGAGTGGTTGCGCATGTAAGGTTGGAATAACGGTCGCAACTCAAACCAATCCGTTTTTGAAAACAACAGACACACTTGCCTCGGTACACCACTTCGTCATCAAGTGGTCACCCAACTCATCATCTCCCCCGGGCATAAGTGGCACCCGATGGGGTTTTCGAAAAGTCTTTTGAAAATACTTAGTCTCCTTTACCATGCATATTCCCGTCCCTTTTTGCGTAGCACTACTTTAGCATCCTATCTACTCCCACCGGCATAACCCTCATAAGAAGGTAGGGTCATGCACAATGCAAGTATCAACGAGGAAGTACGGTGGCAAACCATCAAAGTGGTTACCACCCCATCATGATTCCGTTGCAACAGTAATATGGTGCTATATGACATGCATAAAAAGGGTTTCATAGACATGGTCAAAGGGCTGCTTACCTGGTTCCTTAGAGTCTTCAAGTCTTCTGGTCCTTCTCCAGGTACTTCGTCTACTTCGTCAACTAACGTCGGAAACAATCATAGTAAGCAACACCACAAGGCAAAAATAAAAGTGCTCTACAAATATGAAGTTGACTTTTCTAGGATACCTCTAGTCATATTAGGAATGACCAAAGTGATTTCAATGGAATTGGATAAGTGGATATTTCTAAACATTTTGATATGATAGAATCAAGGGGTTCATGGAATTGCAAGAAGTGTATAGAAGAATTATTTTGAAAAATGGGCAAAGGCACCCATTTAACAAAGGATGATCTTAGAAGTATCTAGGAGTTGGTTTCCCTGGATTTGGAGTTCAAATGATTTCTCTATGAATTTGCAAAGTTGACAAACATGAAGAAATGGCTCATTATTTTGTGGGGTACAGAAAGTATTAGTAAAAATGTTCAAAAACTAAGTTTTGAACTTATAGACATCTAGGAGTTTGAACCGTGGCATTTGGATCAATTTTGAGCTCTCTGTGATTTTCTAAAGTTTATCACAGAAATAGGAAAAATAGGATGTGATAAATATTTGTGAAGGAAATGCTTTTGTAAAAATGTGAAAAAGCACCATGTGGTAGGGAATGATTTTAGAAACTACTAGAAATTCGAATCATCAAATTTGGAGTTAATTTGAATTATTTATGGATTTTAGAAACTCACTAGAAAAGAAAAAAAGAAGAATATTTGGTTTATACCTAAACTGTGCACAGCGCGCAGTTTAGCACCGCAATGCACTGGGCCGGCCCAGCGGCTCGGCTGTGGGGCGAACCAGGTGACGTCGAAGGCGTATTTCGCTGTCACGCTTTAAGTGCCGGGACACGGTATCCTTGATGCCGTCTCCACTTAAAGCGGGCGGGCCCGGGGCCCGTTGACGTGTGGGTCCCACGCCAACTCTCTCTCTCCTCCCGCCTCCTCCTTCTTCCTCCCGACAGGTAGAGGCAGGGGACAGACGGCGCACGCGCCGGCAGCGATTCCGGCCGCTCCGCTGAGCCTGGGGCCAGGCCGGTCGTCCGGGCGGATGCCCCGTTCCACGCTGCGCCCAGAGGTGGTCGTGCTGGATGCGGGGAGCGCCAGAGTCGGGCGGAGCGTCGGCCATGGCGGAGACCGGAGACGGCGAGGATGAGCATGACAGGACGACGAGATATGGGAGGAAATGGAGCTCAGGGTGGGTCGGCGGTGGTTATGAGAGGGTTCTGGAGTAGCTAGGGGGAAGGGAGAGGGGTTGACGCGCTCAAATTCGAGCGGTGGTCGGCGGGAAAGCTCCGGCCAGGGGGGACGCATGGAGGGCGCAGGAGAGGAAGTGAGTTAGTCAGGGGGGTCTAGGGGAGGCGCGTGGTGTGGTAGGTGACGCTGGAGAGGCCGGGGGGTGGCCTTGTATGGCGAGGCCGTGGTGCACCGTGAGCGAAGCTCACTGGTGCCCGTGGGAATTGCCGTGGCAGTCGAGGAAGGGGGGATAGAGCCCTCTCCAGTGCTCGTGGGCGTAGCCCAAGGTTCTGGGAAGGTAGAGGAGGAGCAGAGCGAGCACGAGGAGGCCCCGCATGAGTGCAGCGACTGGTGAGCTCGAGCGGCTCTCGGGTGGGCTCGACAGGGGAAAGAGGAGAGCGAGGGGGGAGGGGCCCGACAGCTAGGCGTGTCACGCACGCCGAAGCGGCCTCAGGGGACACGGTCCTGGCGCCCAAGGTTGTCGCATGCCCTCGGAATGGGTGAGCTACAGTGTGGGAGCGCACTGTAGCGTGCTCCAAAGCGCGTCCATGACATGCCATGGCATTTTAATAGTGCCATGGGCATGTCTTATAGTGTCTGGGGGGTTTTGGGGGAGAGTAAACAAGGTAGGAGTGGCATTGGATGCCCTGGGGATCCACTGGAGTGAGGAGGGAGGTTGAGAGAGAGAGAAATGGTGCTGTCCAGAGAGGGAAAAAGAGCTTTTCACCCCCATAATCATGGCTCCTCGGGCAGGGAAAGATGCAGGGGTTAGGGGAGGACCAGATGATGTTGTGAGAGAAAGCTTAGCTCATGGAGATTAGTGGAAATGGCCAAAACATGAACTTTAAATTTCTGCCAGAAGGTGTTTGATGGTGGTTTGGGCAAGTAAATGGATTCCAAATGATATGAAGATTAACAGGATCGAGTGTAATATAGAAATGAGGTTGATCACCAAGTTGGGGCTCATTTGAAGAAAGTTGACAATGCAACTTTGGTAAACCCTAGAAATAAACAGAAAAGGACTTCCAAAGATTTATTCATGCAAACCTATTCTCCTTGATGCACCACTTGGTGTAGTGTCATAATTTGAGGTTCTTAACATGTCCACAAAAGTTGAGATAAAAAGGAGAAAGTTTACAATGTAGAGTTGTTCAAATTTGGTTCTGGACAGGAAGGGTTTTGGGGCTCTTTGATCAAGTTAACTTGTTCTCCAACTTGTGCCATTTGGCCTAGATGAATTATTAGACCATTTGAGCATGTTCACCAGGTTTGAGAACATTTTGAAATGTTTGGCAATGTAAAGTTGCTCAAACTTCTAAATGGACAGAAATGGTTTTGAGGGAATTTGATGATGTTATATTGTTCTCCAAGTCATGAGACTTTCCAATATCATCTAATATGTCATATGTGACATGCTAGAATTTTCTTGGAATTTTTGGAGAATATTTCCTTTGTAAGTATTTCAAAAGCTTGAAATATCGAGAAAGGGTTTTTGAGGTATTTGACCAATATTTTGAACATGACCATGTGTTGAAACTCTTATATATGGACAATATATGTCCTATTAGTTTCCCTAAATTTTTTCAAATATTTTTGAAGCAATAAAATAATTTTTCCCTATTAAAGACCATTTCTGGCCTTAAGAAAAAGCTTTTAAATAAAATAGGAAAATAACTTTTAAAATTATATTTTTGTGGTTTCTGGGTATCCTATATCTAATAGGAGTCAAATATATTTTTGGAAAGATTTTTACTTCCCTTAATTAAGTACTTGCAGTGCAAACCTCAATTCAGGGGTTTTTGGAAAACTAATTTTTGAAAATACTCTTTGGCCAAATTATTTTTGTAAGGAAATACTATACTGCTCTATACAGATGGCATGATCATTGGGAAAAGGTTTTGGATCAAGGAGATGAAGTATAGGAGTTGGGGGATTTATTTGATTTTTAGAGCACTTGCAAACAACACACGAAATCCAATGAAGGCAAGGTCCAAAACACTCAAAAGTTTTTATCAAACAACATTTTATCATGATTTATTAGATTAAGTGTTGTGGAATGAAAATCAGGGTGTGATAGACCTACCCCCCTTACAAGAATCTCGTCCCCAAGATTCCCAGACTAGGCGCGGAAAGGGATACAGAAACTCGGATCTAGGGTAGTCTTCAAGTCCTCATGTTGCTTCTGCTTCCGTGTAGTGCTCCATTGAGCTTGAAGTACTTGATGGTGTGTCTTCGTGTATGACGCTCTTCTTGATCCAGGCTGCTAATGGGTAGCTCGCGGTAGGTTAGATTGGGCTAGTGGTCGATGGCTCGATGGTCAATGCCCTCGTAAAGATCGGGCAAGTTAGGAAGTTGGAAACACTTCCGGGGTTGTGATGCATGGAAAGCGTTGTGCACATCAGGTATCCCAGGTGGCAACTCCAACTGGTAACTGTCTTCTCTTCGTCTTGTACTGATCTCGGAGAGGGCCGACGAATCTTGGTGTGGGTCTCCTTGTCATGGAAATGCTTGGTTCCTTAGAGAGAAGTGGCTTGCAGATACACCTGGTCTTCAACGCGGAGGTTTACTTCTTGACGACGGTGGTTGGTATAGTTCTTCCTCCTAGACATGACGATCTTCAGATGTTCCTTGACCAGCTCAACGAATCTTCTTCCGTCTTCGGGTAGACAGACAACTAACTTGTCCAAGCACTCCATGAAGTCTATGGGGTACGTAAAGTGGGCTGAGGCATTGGTGATGGTCACGGTTGAGTATTGGCCAAGGTCTTATCGATCTAGAGCCAAAGCCCAAGGTCAAGACCCGACCATGTTGTGGCTTGGTAGGGCTTAAGGGTTTCAAGGATT
The DNA here is from genome assembly GCF_018294505.1 of Triticum aestivum. Classification (NCBI taxonomy): domain Eukaryota; kingdom Viridiplantae; phylum Streptophyta; class Magnoliopsida; order Poales; family Poaceae; genus Triticum; species Triticum aestivum. The sequence goes on from NC_057795.1 coordinate 531,709,101, forward strand.
CTAGGGTGCGAGTGAACGTTTATCATCTTATCCTTGAGCACAATTCCTGAGATGCCAATTGTGCTATCTAGTCCTTTAAACAAATCACATCATATCACTGATAGTATCATTTCGTATAGGTCAACTCCAATCATCACTCATGTGATTCATATCCTCATGACTCTCGAGAGGAGGTCTAACAAAATCATATATGTCTACAATCCTCAAACCCATATGTATGTCTACCCCTAAAAATCCATGGGTAGAACATACAAGCTTCCAAGCTGGATTAAAATAGGACAATCCAAGTGCTCATCCTATTCCTCCAAGGTCCATGCTAGTGCATCTCTATCCTAAGGAAACACGTCATATGCCACTCCAAGATCTTGTTTCCTTCCTATGAATCAACTCCAACAGCCCATTAACTTCCATCAATCACTACATAATCCATTTAATTCTACAAATCCAATGTTGATGGTGTTCCACAAGATCTTCTAATGTCCTATAGTCCTCAAATAGTTGGAAAGGGTTATCTTTACTATAGTCAGTCCACCAATTTCCATTTATCATTGTCAAGTAAACTCCAAGGTCGGGCTTATATAGATCCCTAAATCAACTCCGGCAATTAATCCAATCTCCTAGTTTTATCATCCACCGAGAAACATGGTATCATGATCGAGATCATCAGTCTAAATCCAATTTACTCTGAACCATGTACACATACATCATCATCTATACTCAACTAGGATCACCTAGTTAAATCCAAATCTCATGTCCAACGAGAATTCCTACATGCTTCCCCAAAGTCATTTTCGTAATATAAACTGTCTCCTATCAATATCCCCTGGCTAAGTCAAATCCTTATACTTCCAAGAATTTCAGCTTGCGATCACAATTGTCCTATTAAATCAATTTACTCAGGGGTAATGAAAGCTATGCTACTCTACAATCATGATCCCACCAAGTTCATCTACCAACATGAAAGCCTCATAATCCACCAAAGTCTCAGATAATTCCTCAAGGTCACTGATATAAACTCATCAAGTCATTGTCCTCTGTTCCTACATCCTCAAATTGGTCTTCCCTATGGCATCGTCAGTTTTGGTGCTATCTTAGGATGATAATGTGCTCGTTCACTATGTCCACTAGTTCCATAATGAACCCAGTGATAAGCAAGGTTACGGAGGCTTAACGGGTTCTCTTGCAATTCTACGGGTTAACCTCATGGTTAAGGATTCGTTCTGGGGTATATTGTGAAGTTTCGAAGGGTCTAGGGATGGGTGTCTGTCTGGAGGGTTAAACATAATTCTACGGGGTTGCACTTGGTCGTGGAGATCGTAGCAGAAGTCTTCATTGCTAGTTGGTTGCTGAGGCAAAATCCTTGGTGTAGCTTATCTTGCCGGTCTTCAGTTGGGGAGAGAGAGATGAGAGGGAAAAGTAGCATAGATGGGGGAATGCCTAAAGGGGGTTCTATAGTGCAAGTGCAAACAAACAGGTGCAAAAAGGGCCAAACAGAAAAAGCAAGGTAAGGAAGGTGATATAGTCGCATACTTGTCGCTTAGGGAAAAGTGCGACCTATATCAAACATAAACAAATAAAAACAAGCAACACTAAACATGGTTCTATTCGAACTACCATACGGACTCGACTGCGCATAGTGGGTACACGACTCATCCTACCCTAGGGGTTCTCGGACTCAGTAGTCGTGCCTTGTGCCTCATGCAGTCTTCTGAGTTTTCCTCAGGTGTTGCTACGTCTCTTGTAGTTGTTCGATGAAACAATCCGGGTTGAGCCTGAAGATTCTTCAACAACTTCTCGCCTATTGAAGTGATGGGGTGAAGGTGGCTCCTCGTAACTGGCATTGACTTGGTCTTCTATTGTCTTCTTAATCACGACGATCCCTTTTTGTCTTCTAAGCCGTCGATGGTACCAGGTAGGTAATCCTTTATGCAATGACATTATCATGGCGTAATAGAGGTCCATCATGTCAGTTATGTTGATGACAACATTGACACCAAGAGCGGGGGATGAAGAGAACCGTTTTCCTGCTCACTATAGTGAGGCGGACCAAATGGCTAGGTTCTCATCCACCGGTGGTTGCCGATACAGCAACGGTAGTGACAGGGTTACTCTATTAGCGATGTATGTCATGATCTTGCATATCCTATGCCCTGATCATTGTAGGCTAGGGTTGCTTCATCTTGGGGCAGTGTCAAGGGTGTCACCATCTCCTGGGTCTTCAGGTCTTCATTCCTCGAGGATGTATCTTCTGTTGGTATTATCTTGTTGTGATGTCGCCAATCTCGTGTTCAGGAGATGTGGGTGAATGTCTGGCAAGGCATCTTCCTTCTAGATTATCCACGAGGATTACAAGGAATCCAGTGGTCAGGGGCAGAAGGGTTCTAGCGACCAAAGGTTTTGAAGGGGAAGAGATCAGTAAGGAAAGTATACCTTAGTTTTCGAAAAAAACGGAGAAGGGAAGAGAAGTACAGATAGTTTTGAAAACTAGTAGTAGTTTTGGAAATAGTTTTACCCTAACTAACGACCATGCTAACTAAGGCTTCCTACAGTCAGGATGGCTCTGATACCAGCTCTGTGGGGACCCCGACTCATAAGTCGAGATCTCCGAATGCACGTGTACTGTGATCCCAGAGATCAATGCTCACTGAACACACAGAAGCTGAATAACAAGAATCTTACATCCATACATACCGTTTTACACAAGTAGGACCATTATGGTCAAGTCTTTAGTGTATCATCGCAGCGGAAATCTTCAACAACAACTTGGACCCATGCCATCTGCCTTAACCCTACAGGCATTCTGACAGGGAAGCGTCCTAGCTCGCATGTTCGTCATCAAAGTATTCTTCATCATATCCTGTTCTTTCATGCCTGGCCAATAAAATAACCAGTGGCAAGCCAATGAGTACTTTGAATGTACTCGCAAGCAACCCATGTTTTGGTTCAAGATACAACAATGCATGATATAGGTAAATTTTTGCAGAAAGCTAGTTATTCTCATGCAAGTATGATCAACATTTATGAAGGGCATGAATGTGTCTACAACAAGTATCAGGAGGTTTCAGACATCATCATCGAGAAAGACTTATAAACAACTCATGCTCAAGTTCATCGTGACTTCCTCACGAGTCGCATCATCAATATCACCAAGCTGTGTTGTTTTTCAGAAACATATGGACGTAGCCCAAGAGCGGTTACCCAACCGTCCTTGACCGTGGACACGGCTATTCGAAAAGTTTTACACTCTGCAGAGGTTGCACTGTACCCACAAGATCCGGGGAACTTCCGTGTCATCCACGCCCCGCGATACCTCAAGTACCCGGGGTAAGCACCCGATCACTACCTTTCCCTAGACGCCACTAACATGGAGTCCACTCGATTGGCGTAACCCCCGTGCCCAACATTTCACATAACACTTTCATGGAGCCTTGCTCCCATAATTATCACATACCACTAGCACGGGGTACCAACGGTGTGTCTGGTGCCCTGTGAAAATAGTCATGGCCGCCCTACCTGGCACGACCCCGTCCCGAGAGAGCGCACCAACAACTCTCCCGTCACTAGTAATGCGGGCTCCAAGCAAGTATCGGTCTAGGTAATCAATAATGCCCTTTCCCATATAAGGGTAGAGTGGTTGCGCATGTAAGGTTGGAATAATGGTCGCAACTCAGACTAATCAATTTTTGAAAACAACACACACACTTGCCTCGGTACACCACTTCATCATCAAGTGGTCACCCAACCCATCATATCCCCCGGGCATAAGTGGCACCCGATGGGGTTTTCAAAAAGTCTTTTGAAAATACTTAGTCTCCTTTACCATGCATATTCCCGTCCCTTTTTACGTAGCACTACTTTAGCATCCTATCTACTCCCACCGGCATAACCCTCATAAGAAGGTAGGGTCATGCACAATGCAAGTATCAACGAGGAAGTACGGTGGCAAACCATCAAAGTGGTTACCACCCCATCATGATTCCATTGCAACAGTAATATGGTGCTATATGACATGCATAAAAAGGGTTTCATAGACATGGTCAAAGGGCTGCTTGCCTAGTTCCTCAGAGTCTTCAAGTCTTCTGGTCCTTCTCCAGGTACTTCGTCTACTTCGTCAACTAACGTCGGAAACAATCATAGTAAGCAACACCACAAGGCAAAAATAAAAGTGCTCTAAAAATATGAAGTTGACTTTTCTAGGATACCTCTAGTCATATTAGGAATGACCAAAGTGATTTCAATGGAATTGGATAAGTGGATATTTCTAAACATTTTGATATTGTAGAATCAAGGGGTTCATGGAATTGCAAGAATTGTACAGAAGAATTATTTTGAAAAATGGGCAAAGGCACCCATTTAACAAAGGATGATTTTAGAAGCATCTAGGAGTTGGTTTCACTGGATTTGGAGTTCAAATGATTTCTCTATGAATTTGCAAAGTTGACAAACATGAAGAAATGGCTCATTATTTTGTGGGGTACATAAAGTATTAGTAAAAATGTTCAAAAACTAAGTTTTGAACTTATAGACATCTAGGAGTTTGAATCGTGGCATTTGGATCAATTTTGAGCTCTTTGTGATTTTCTAAAGTTTATCTTAGAAATAGGAAAAATAGGATGTGATAAATATTTGTGAAGGAAATGCTTTTGTAAAAATGTGAAAATAGCCCCATGTGGTAGGGAATGATTTTAGAAACTACTAGAAATTTGAATCATCAAATTTGGAGTTAATTTGAATTATTTATGGATTTTAGAAACTCACTGGAAAAGAAAAAAAGAAGAATATTTGGGTTATACCTAAACTGTGCACAGCGCGCAGTTTAGCACCGCAGCGCACTGGGCCGGCCCAGCGGATCGGCTGCAGGGCGAACCAGGCGACGTGGAAGGCGTATTTCGCTGTCACGCTTTCAGTGCCGGGACACGGTACCCTTGATGCCGTCTCCACTTAAACCGGGCGGGCCCGGGGCCCGTTGACATGTGGGTCCCACGCCAACTCTCTCTCTCCTCCCGCCTCCTCCTTCTTCGTCCCGACAGGTAGAGGTAGGGGACAGACGGCGCACGCGCCGACAGTGATTCCGGCCGCTCCGCTGAGCCCGGGGCCAGGCCGGTGGTCCGGGGGGATGCCCCGTTCCACGCTGCGCCCAGAGGTGGTCGCGCTGGATGCGGGGAGCGCCAGAGTCGGGCGGAGCGTCGGCCATGGCGGATATCGGAGACGGCGAGGATGGGCACGATAGGACGGCGAGATATGGGAGGAAATGGAGCCCGGGGTGGGTCGGCAGTGGTTGTGAGAGGGTTCTGGAGTGGCTAGGGGGAAGAGAGAGGGGTCGACGCGCTCGAATTCGAGCGGTGGTCGGCGGGAAAGCTCCGGCCAGGGGGGACGCATGGAGGGCGCAGGAGAGGAAGTGAGTTAGTCAGGGGGTCTAGGCGAGGCGCATGGAGTGGTAGGTGACGCTGGAGAGGCCGGGGGGTGGCCTTGTATGGCGGGGCCGTGGCGCACCGTGAGCGAAGCTCACTGGTGCCCGCGGGAATTGCCGTGGCAGTCGAGGAAGGAGGGATAGAGCCCTCTGCGGTGCTCGTGGGTGTAGCCTAGGGTTCTGGGAAGGTAGAGGAGGAGCAGAGCGAGCTCGAGGAGGCCCCGCACGAGTGCAGCGACTGGTGAGCTCGAGCGGCGCTCGGGTGGGCTCAACAGGGGAAAGAGGAGAGCGAGGGGGAGGGGCCCGACAGCTAGGCTTGTCACGCATGCCGAGGCTGACTCGGGGGACACGGTCCTGGCGCCCAAGGTTGTCGCATGCTCTCGGAATGGGTGAGCTACAGTGTGGGAGCGCACTGTAGCGTGCTCCAGAGCACATCCATGGCATGCCATGGCATTTTAATAGTGCCATGGGCATGTCTTATAGTGTCTGGGGGTTTTGGGGGAGAGTAAACAAGGTAGGCGTGGCATTGGATGCCCTGGGGATCCACTGGAGTGAGGAGGGAAGTTGAGAGAGAGAGAAATGGTGCTGTCCAGAGAGGGAAAAAGAGCGTTTCACCCCCATAATCATGGCTCCCCGGGGAGGGAAAGATGCAGGGGTTAGGGGAGGACTAGATGATGCTGTGGGAGAAAGCTTAGCTCATGGAGATTGGTGGAAATGGCTAAAACATGCACTTTAAATTTCTGCCAGAAGGTGTTTGATGGTGGTTTGGGCAAGTAAATGGATTCCAAATGATATGAAGATTAATAGGATCAAGTATAATATAGAAATGAAGTTGATCACCAAGTTGGGGCTCATTTGAAGAAAGTTGACAATGCAACTTTGGTAAATCCTAGAAATTAACAGAAAAGGACTTCCCAAAATTTATTCATGCAAACCTATTCTCCTAGATGCACCACTTGGTGTAGTGTCATAATTTGAGGTTCTTAACATGTCCACAAAAGTTTACATAAAAAGGAGAAAGTTTACAATGTAGAGTTGTTCAAATTTGGTTATGGACAGGAAGGATTTTGGGGCTCTTTGATCAAGTTAACTTGTTCTCCAACTTGTGCCATTTGGTCTTGATGAATTATTAGACCATTGGAGCATGTTCACCAGGTTTGAGAACATTTGGAAATGTTTGGCAATTTAAAGTTGCTCAAACTTCAAAATGGACAGAAATGGTTTTGAGGGTATTTGATGATGTTATATTGTTCTCCAAGTCATGAGACTTGGCAATATCATCTAATATGTCATATGTGACATGCTAGAATTTTCTTGGAATTTTTGGAGAATATTTCCTTTGTAAGTATTTCAAAAGCTTGAAATATCCAGAAAGGGTTTTTGAGGTATTTGACCAATATTTTGAACATCACCATGTGTTGAAACTCTTATATATGGACAATATATGTCCTATGAGTTTCCCTAAATTTTGTCAAATATTTTTGAAGCAATAAAATAATTTTTCCCTATTAAAGACCATTTCTGGCCTTAAGAAAAAGCTTTTAAATAAAATAGGAAAATAACTTTTAAAATTATATTTTTGTGGTTTCTGGGTATCCTATATCTAATAGGAGTCAAATATATTTTTGGAAAGATTTTTACTTCCCTTAATTAAGTACTTGCAGTGCAAACCTTAATTCAGGGGTTTTGGAAAACTAATTTTTGAAAATATGGCCAAATTATTTTTGTAAGAAAATACTATATTGCTCTATACACATGGCATGATCATTGGGAAAAGGTTTAGGATCAAGGAGATGAAGTATAGGAGTTGGGGGATTTATTTGATTTTTAGAGCACTTGCAAACAACACACGAAATCCAATCAAGGCAAGGTCCAAAACACTCAAAAGTTTTTATCAAACCACATTTCATCATGATTTATTAGCTTAAGTGCTGTGGCATGGAAATCAGGGTGTGACACCGAGCCGTCCGATCCATCGCGCGCCATGATGCAGAGCCACCAACGTCGACGCCACCAACGTCGCCGAGGCCCGGACCCATCTTGAGGAAAGGTGCCAGCAGATGCTGTACCTGTCCAAGACGCTCGCCGCCACTCAGCGTCGCCTGGACGCCGCTCAGCTAGAGTGCAATACCGCCTACGCATTCATGCCAGCCGCGGCCGAGCCAAGCCGGGTCGCTGATGTGCGTGCCCAGGGAGGAGCGATCGGTCGGGCTATTGGCGCCGTACCGACCGTCTACGAGACCCCAGAAAAGAACATACGCGCTGCCCAGGCAGCCGCAGTCGGCCTGGACCAGCTCACGGGTGAGGAGCTGAAGGAGCGCATCGGGCGGATGCGCGAACTCCTCAACGCCGCCAACACCCAGCAGGATCGCCTCAACCAGCTCACCAAGCCGACGAGATCCGGCTCCGCCCGCCTTGGTGGACCCGGCGAACTTCTACATACAGCTTCCTCACCACCCGGTGAGGCGCACTCCGGTCGAGCCCGGACTCGCCGTGATCCGGCCGCCACAGCCGCCGGTGGATTGGGTGACAAGCCCGTCCCAGAGATCCAGCACGGACCCTGCCAGCATGGCCGGCGTCTGGCTCCAACCGACCCGGCCCCCCGTGGCCTGGCCACAAGTCGACTCGGCCCACGTGCCATCGACGACGCCGACGCTCACCACCGCCTCGATCAGCTCGCTCGCTCCCTGGAGGTGGAGGAGAGCGGTGCTATCAGGCCAGCGTGCTTCGCCCCACGCATCCGGGAGGAGCCCTTCCCCAAAGGGTTCATACTCCCCCGCGACACCCCCAAGTACAACGGGACCGTGAAGCCAGAAGACAGGCTCACCGACTACACCACGGCCATTGGCATCACCGGTGCTAATCGTCATCTCGCCGTGCGCTACGCACCGCTCATGCTCCAAGTGTCGGCCCGCACGTGGTTGAACAGCCTGCCGATGGGCAGCATCAACACGTGGGTCGATTTCGAGGAAGCCTTCGTCCGCAACTTCACGGGGACCTACAAGCGACCCGGCCGCCCTAGCCAGCTTGCCATGTGCGTGCAAGGGCCTACGGAGACCGATCGCGAGTACCTCTCGCCCTGGACCAAGCTCCGGAACAGCTGCAAGGGCATCCATGAAGTCCAGGCGATCCAGTACTTCGTCAGCGGGTGCCGAGACAATACCCTCCTCAAGCACAAGCTCTTACGCTCCGACCCAGCCAACATGGCCATGCTCATGGTGACGACGCAAAAATACGCCAATGCCAACTCCGCCATGAAGATCCAGGTGGCGCTGGATGAAGCCGACAAGGCGAAGCCGGTTCCCCCTCTAAAGCCGGCCGGCGAAAGCAGACGCCAGCATCATCACCAGATTAACAAGCCCAAGGCCGACCAGCCGGTGCAGCATCACGACAACGACTCGTCGCGGCCACTGAGCCCGCGGCGGACCCGGTGGCGAAGCGCCGAGAGACCGACAAGACGGCATGGCAACCCGCCATGACTTTCGAAGAGATGCTCGACGCCTCCTGCAAGCACCACAACGGTGCCAGACCCTCCACGCACACGCTTCGTTAGTGCGCCATCACCAAGCGCATCATGAGGGGCGACGTCCCGCCTCCTGCGGCTCCGGCTCCAGGCGCAGTGCAGCCGCCTCCACCTCCACCGCCGCCTCCAGCTGGCGGCGTGATGCGCGACGACGCCCACCCGGACCAGAACGCAGCCTATGTCATCTTCATCATCCTCGGCGACGACAAGCGCAGCGAGAGCCTCCTTCGGCAGGAGGTGAACACCGTCGTCCCAGCCAAGCCGGAGTTCATGCACTGGTCGGATCGCCCGATCACCTGGACCCGGGTGGATCACCCGGCGGTCATGCCGAGTCCGGGTGGTTACGCCCTCAAGCTCAACCCCACCATCGTCACGCGGCGCACATGAAAGTTCTCCCGAGTCCTCATCGACGGTGGCAGCAGCATCAACATCCTGTACCGCGACACGATGACCAAGATCGGCCTCAAGGCCGAGGACCTAGAGCCGACCCGGACGATCTTCCACGGCATCGTGCCCGGCCTCTCCTGCTCTCCCATTGGCCGGATCTGGCTCGATGTCCTGTTCGGTGAGAGCAGCCACTTCCGACGTGAACCAATCTGGTTCGAGGTGGTGGACCTGTCCAGCGCGTACCATGCAGTGCTGGGCCGGCCTGCACTCGCCAAGTTCATGGTGGTTTCCCATTACGCGTATCTGAAGATGAAGATGCCCGGTCCCAAGGGCGTCATCACCATCACCGGCGATTACCGCAAGTCCCTGGAGTGGGCCCGAGACGGCCCCAAGTTGGCCGAGTCGCTGGTCATCACCGAGGAGTGGCGCCAGCTCAACTGGATCATCACCCTGGCAGGCGAGGCCTCCACTGCGTCGATCCCGACCCAGGACCCGGTCGACGAGGCTGCCTTCAAACCCTCCAAGGAGACCAAGAAAGTGAAGCTGAACCCGGAAGACTGTAACAACCCAAAATTTTGACCTTGATTTATTGATTTAAATCATTGCGTGGAAATTTAATTTTTATTTTCTGGCTTTATCTTTTAATTTCAGATCACTCTGTCCCTCTGAATTTTGAGTTTTTCCCTTCTAGGTGGAAACTTTTCAAAAATGTTGTTGGACTTGTATACTCTCTCAAGAAACGTTTCTTTTATCAGTGGATTTATTTCTATAATTATTTTTCCTAAACTTTATTTATTTAAAAATGATGTTTCATAAGTTTTGGAGCCTCTGTTGCACTGCAACCCTTTCAAATTCCTCTTTGAATTCCCCACCAAAATTTGGGGATGTCATATGATGTTTCCAGACCACTTTTGTGCAAAAACCTCTTTTAGTCATTTGGAAATTTTGAGCTTTACCCCAAGATTTCAAATCTGGTCCGGATTGTGAATTGCACTACAACCTATTTAAATATTTCTTTAAAACTCCACCAAAATTGAGAAAATCACCCTCATCTTCATTCTCATGTTAGTAGTAGTGTATAGTTCAACTTTATGCAAAAACCCATTGCTGTTCTTTGGAAAATTTGAGCAAATCACCCTCATCTTCATTCTGGTCCAGCTTGGTGATTTGTACAGCAACCATAGTTTTTCTTGCTCATGTTGCCTTGGGTTTTGTCCTGCTTGTAGTACACTCTACCAAACCCTTAAGTCCAAGAGAATGGACCCATTGGAATATTTTTAGTTCATGCAATAATAGCCTTTAGTTTCTGCCCAGATTTGGTTTTCTCAAAAGCTTGCACTAACAAGTTTCTGGTTTTGCCCAACTAACCTTGCCACCCTCTTTATCATCCAAAGAGACTATGATCTGGAGTTTCTGGCCACCCCAAGAGTTGCCTAGATGCGCTTGGCATTCTGTCAAGCACCTTGTGTGCATGGTCAGTTCTGACATAGTTTTTAGTTTGCACATTGGACCTGCTTGCTTTGCCTAACCAGCATATCTCATGGCTCTACCTTAGTCTATAGCCCCACCCTGCTAAACCTCATGTGAATTGGAGCCACCTGGCATGCCTTGGCATTTTGCCGAACACGTAGCATGCGTGCTCTGGGCGCGTTGCACGCGCTCGCAGCCGAGCTGCCGCGTCGTGCCCCTGGCCTTTGCTCGCCCGCAGGGCTGCGCCCCGGCCTCGCCCGCTCACCAGGACCCTCCAGGCCGCCCTTGGAGCCCCACAACACCGCCTTCAGGTCAGCCATGGTAGCTAGCGCGCCGGCCACAGCAGGCTCCTGCCATGGACGGCGCCGCCCGAGCCACCCTCGCTCGCCACCTCGCCCCTGGAGCAGTGCCGGCTTGTCAGCTAGCTTGTGCCGCCATCCCCAGCCTCGACACGTCGCGCTGCAAGCAATAGAATGGCGGTTCGCCGTTCCTATCCACTGCCGCCGTCGATCCTATCCATGGCCCCCGTGGGAACTGACCTCTCTGGGCTATAAATAGCCCCTCCTATCATGCTTAGGCTCGTCAGCAAGCTTGTTCGAATAGTAGGGAGCCCCCCTTCCTCCCCAGTTGGTCAGAGGCCATCCTCTTTCCCAACTCCGGCAGGATCGGCCGCCGCCACGCTCTGGCAAAATCCAGCCAAGGACGAGGCCCCTAACCTCTCCCGTTCTCCCATCCTCTTCCCCTCGACATTGCAGAGCCACCCCACCTCTCAAACACGATTGGGAACCACCGAAGCTCTAGTCCCCAATTCTCCCGAAGCCGCCATCCGCCGCGGAGCTCGCCGCCGGTGACCTCCTCCACCCCCGCCAACCGGGACGACCGCCCTGGACCAGTGGATCCATCCCTGCCCTCGGAGTCCCGTGGGGAGCCGCCGTTCGTCGACGGCGATCGCCGGAGCCCCGCCTCCGCTCGGACAGAGGAGAAAGGAGGCGCGGCGACTGGTCAAACCTGACCAGGGGCCCAAGGGACCCACTGGTCAAACCCAGAGTACGTTTCCTCCCCGAACCGTTTTCTTTTCTGTTTTTTTATTAATTATTAAAAACAGATTTTGACTAAACTTTGACTGACTATAACTTTTTAAATATAAGTCCAAATGATTTGATTCTTTTTCTGTTGTTTCTCAAATTTTGTCTAGTTTATTTTCGTATTTAATTGAAAATTTTCCAAACAACTATTTTGTACTATTTTGAAACTATGTTTTGATTTGAATTTTCTTAAAATTGGATTTCGAAGAAGGAAGCAACTTTCAAAAAAATGCACCCCACTTGCATACTCTTGAAGGCAAGCATTCTGGACCCTGGCATAATATTGCTGTGTGTTGTTTGATACAGTTACAACATGAAGTATTCATTATTTTATGTGATGATATGATCATACTCATGAGTGCATAATGAATGTTCCTTGCTGTTGGAATTTGGTATGCTTGTGATAGTAATCACCCTCGTCTGCCTTTCATGCCTATCAGAAGGAATCCGGGAAAGCCTCTGTCTTGGGTAGACACGAGCTTGTCTCCAGTCTTCGTCGAGACGGTTGTGTCCGGTATGGCATAGTGAGGTATGATGGGTGGTGATTTTGTCTGTTGGTTGAAACATATTTGTTGTGCTAATCATGCAGGGAATACTTAAACCTCCTGAGTCGGCCGTAGATCGAGTCTTGTTCTAGTAACCCCCATACTTGTTTCGTACTACCACTTGTCCCTGCCATAGGTAGGCTATGGTTTAGTAAGTTGTCAACCCCTTCCTAGCACACACCATACAGAGAGGCCATGGTGGAAGATACCGACTGCATATGGTAGGCATGCCACCTGGTCCGGGGGCATGGGTGTTTCCGGTTGTAGCCGACGGGGTAGCTCCCCTAGTTTGTGCGCGTTATAATTTTTGTGATCCCATGCTAGTCGAGGATGTAGCCTCCCTACTTATAATTTTGCTTAATGAGTGTCATGGGTGATTCCAGACACCGGCAAGTCAGGTTGGTGTGTGCGGTCAGGTGTGTTTTCAACTAAAAGACCGTAGACGGAATTAGTCCCGATGGACTAACGGAAATCCGTTACTCGTGGGTAAAGAGTACACCCTCTGCAGAGATTATATCTATTCAAATACCCGTGTCCATGGTTAAGGACTACAGTCTGGGACGGGTCAAGTGTTGGTCTTAGTGTCGGTCTTCGGAGGAAAAATTGCTAAACCCGAACATAGATCATGACTTGTGACTCTTGATGATTATGACTACTATTATTATGGACTAACCATTTACATTATTTGAATTATTGAGTAACCCTGGGACGGTTCGACCCCCTGGATATTCACTGTGATTATTCTCTGACAAGCTCTTTATGTGGTGTCGCTCAGACGCCCGACTGTGGCACGCCTGTCATTTAAATTACTTATATGCCCTTTATGTGGTGTCGCTCAGACGCCCGACTGTGGCACGCCTGTCATTTAAATTACGTATAAGCCCTTTATGTGGTGTCGCTTAGATGCCCGTCTGTGGCATGCTTGTTATTTAAACTACTTATAAGCCCTTTATGTGGTGTCGCTCAGACGCCCGACTGTGGCATGCTTGTTATTTAAACTACTTATTAGCCCTTTATGTGGTGTAGCTCAGACGCCCGAGGCATGCTTTAAATTATTATCCTTTCGAGGCGTCGCTTCAGACACCTGATCGGTGCATTCTATTTCTACTTCAGTATTGCCTATTCATGTTGTATATGAATAACTTGCATACGTGCATCATGGATTGTATTTTGTGACTGACGTTGTGATCATAGAATATTTCAGAGCATGATTATCATTTGTTATATTATACCTGTGTTCATAATGTTTGCGAGTACATTGAAAAGTACTCACTGGCTTGTCCCTGGCTCTTGTCTTGGCCAGATTTCTTGCATGGAGAGGAGCGTTGCGATGACAGCCCCGGAACCTACGCAATGGTGATAACAGTCTCGTGAAGATAGGAGTTATCCAGGTCAGTTGTTCCTGTGGGAAATGGAGTCCCATAGACGCTGATGAACCACAAACCGCTTCCGCCATCAACCACTAGAAATCTTGTGTTGTACTCATAGGACAGAATGGTCTTGTACTACATATTATGTATTTTGCTTGGAGTTTCTCTATCAAGTTGGTGTCTCGCCAGCTAACAATAATCCTGGGGCTGGTGATCAAAAGGGCCATTTTCTGGGAAATTAATATCCCGAAAATCCGGTCGTTACAACCTTAGTATCAGAGCCAGGCTAACCATTGGCTAATCCTATCTTAGCCAGGTCAATAAACCTAGACTAACCATTCCACCAGACCTTAACCTTACCCCAGCCAAGCTTCTCGTGTAAGATAGCCACATAGTGACCCCGACACCTTTTGGCAGTCGGTGCCCAACCTATTAGCCTAGCCTGTCGATCACGCGCCAGTGACCGACACCTAAATTGTCTCATTCGCAAGCGTGCAAAGGAAGACTCCATCCCCTTTTTCTATAAAAAGGGCACACTAGCCTCAACACAGCACAGCACAGCCTCTTCCCCAAACCGAGGTATAAATCCTGGCCCTATTGTGCACAAAGAGACCACAGCAACCAACCTTGGAGGTTTTGTGACCGTGCTAGCAAACCTCACCCGCCGTGCCTTTGCATTATAAGAACCCCCAGAATATGTTGTGTACCAAGGACCCATGAGCAGTGAGAGCTGCCAATTCTGCCACCGTGCACGTCTATGGTAGGCGCCTATCGCCAGAACGCCCCTACAGGTTCACCGGAAGGACAACTTCCTTTGAGCCACAAGCCATCCAACTAGCTGCTCGAGAGGCTATAGTTCAACTCCGCAACTTTTCGCCCAGAGTTAACTGTCGCTCGTTCTACTACTACCCCAGCCATGACGGGTATGGTAGGCCACCCCAGGTTGCCAATGGAGATCACGAGACGGATCCTGCATTGTTGCAACCGGTGCGCTATGTAAGTGCACTAGAGGAACTGTTTGATCAAACCACCCTTGATATGATCGCCGCTCATGGAGAATTGGTTCGCCGAGCCTCAGCGAGAGGAGAAGATGAGCCCGACGCCGACAACCCAGTCGTGTTGTTCGGACAATCGATCGAGTCTTTGAGGCCTGCCCTAGCCATCGACCAAAACACTTTGGTGTCCCCAGAAGTGCTTCGTCGCCTTTTGGGAACACGCTCCAACGGGATTGTGGCCAACAACCCCCGCGATGGTCATCATCGCTACCCCGACCCTGCAGCCCCTCAACTCCATCCAGCTAACCCCGATGGTGAAACCCGTGGAGAAGCCTCGACGTCCAGAAGGCACGCCCGCTTAGATATAAACGAGGTAGACTAAGTCACTCGAGTAGTACCGAGTGTCAGTATGTCCACACCCTATAATAGTGTGACCCTGTATCGCCATAAATAAATGCATCCTGCTTGTGTGCCTCTGTTTTGAATACTAGCCTTGCATAAATATGTTAGCGTGCGGTTGCATTTTTCTTCCGGGCACAGCTACCAAAGCCACCCCGGCGACACCCAAAGTAATAAATCACTTTTGTGAGATATGTGTATATGTAGCATTGACCCCGACCCCATAGAGACGATTCGACAAACTAGTAGCCCCACACCGTAATTGTTAACCCAGCCCCAATGCTATATAAAGGGCCACCTTGTGACCTTGCCAACTATCCCTCACCTTGTGCACAACTCTCACAGCCATTTCCTTGCCATGCCGAGCCCCGGTATTTATCTGAGAACTCCAGATGCAACCATAGGTAGCTTGTTAAAATATTGTGGGACTTTACCTGCAGTACCATGAGTGCTATCCATCGACCCCAGTACGAGTTGCTCAAAGCAAGGATCACCCCATCCACCTCAAAATATTGGGCAGTGGTGCACATCCCGCCCACAATCCCAAACCAAGACCCAACGGAAGTCTCGTTTGTGGGGAAATCTATGCCGACTCCGCATATGGCCATAGAAGCTGTTACGTACGAAGCACTTGCCCGCCTTTGATTCGCAGTACCCTATGCCAGCGAACGAGGGTATTATTATTTCCCGAGTCGTGCAGCACCCGGAGAAGTAACCTCTTTTCCCGGTGGACGAATTGAGAGAGACCCAGTACTGGCCAACCTTGCCCAGTATGTCATTGCTCAAGAGCGTTTGACCCAGCGAGTAATGGGTTATCTCCAGAGCCTCGCTGATATAAATCCTCAAGTCGCCATTGGTAGACCACTGAGGCCCGACCAGGAGATGCGCATCCATCGACTAGTCAATCCGCTTCCCCCGATAGAAGAGGAGTGTGCCCCAGTACCAGAGACGTTTTCTCAGGACCCTGTCCATTTGTCATTTTCATTGTAGGCGTCACTGCTGTAATTATTGTCCCAACAATTATTTATGTGTTGCAGCTTATGCTTGTACCCTAGGTTTGTGCTATGAGTAAACTATTTGGCTTCAGCTTATGGGACTATTATTTTCAAAGCAGCCCTTAGCAAATCTCGAGGAGGGGGTAGTGCTGTAACACCCAAAAATATTGACCTTGATTTATTGATTTAAAACTTTGCCTGGAAATTAAATTTTTATTTTCTGGCTTTATCTTTTTATTTCAGATCACTCTGTCCCTCTGAATTTTTGAGTTTTTCCCTTCTAGGTGGAAACTTTTCAAAAATGTTGTTGGACTTGTATACTCTCTCAAGAAACATTTCTTTTATCAGTGGATTTATTACTATAATTATTTTTCCTGAACTTTATTTCCTTCAAAATGATTTTTCATAAGTTTTGGAGCCTCTATTGCACTGCAACCCTTTCAAATTCCACTTTGAAATCCCCACCAAAATTTGGGGATCTCATGTGATGTTTCCACACCACTTTTGTGCAAAAACCTCTTTTAGTCATTTGGAAATTTTGAGCTTTACCCCAAGATTTCAAATCTGGTCCAGATTGTGAATTGCACTACAACCTATTTAAATATTTCTTTAAAACATCCACCAAAATTAGGGGATGTTAGTAGTAGTGTATAGTTCAACTTTATGCAAAAACCCATTGCTGTTCTTTGGAAATTTTGAGCAAATCACCCTCATCTTCATTCTGGTCCAGCTTGGTGATTTGTACTGAAACCATAGTTTTTATTGCTCATGTTGCCTTGGGTTTTGTCCTGCTTGTAGTACACTCTACCAAACCCTTAAGTCTAGGAGATTGGACCCATTGGAATATTTTTAGTCCATGCAGTAATAGCCTTTAGTTTCTGCCCAGATTTGGTTTTCTCAAAAACTTGCAGTAACAAGTTTCTAGTTTTGCCAAACTAACCTTGCCACCCTCTTTATCATCCAAAGAGACTATGATCTAGAGTTTTTGGCCACCCGAAGAGTTGCCTAGATGCCCTTGGCATTCTGTCAAGCACCTTGTGTGCATGGTCAGTTTTGACATAGTTTTTAGGTTGCACATTGGACCAGCTTGCTTTGCCTAACCAGCATGTCTCATGGCTCTACCTTAGGCTGTGTTTGGTTGTGCAGCTTTTCCCAACTTCTGCTTTTGGGAAGTTAAAAGCGAACCAAAGGGGTAAATTCTCACAGCTGTTTGTAAGAATCTGTAGCTTTGTCGTAGTGTAATTTTCGCAGCCGGGCTACCCCAACTTCCACAGATTCTAAATCGACCACTTTTAGCTGTCCCCATAGGAATTAATGTTATTTACCCACCATGCCACTCCCAAGTCATACCAGTTCAGCTCTTTCTCTCAATCCATACGGAGGAAACGCACGCATGAGCTTATCCCCTCTGCTCACTCACGCATGAGGGCAAGGAGTTGCCGCAGTAGCTAGGGTTGGCAGCCGCCGCCGCCCGCCACCGGCGGCTGCTCCGGCGATCGACGCCGCTCGATCCGGCGAACCGCCGCTGCCACGGGCTCAGCCCCCAGGAACTCTCCTCCCTCTTCCTCACTGCTCCCTGCTCCTCCATTCCTCCCGTCCTCCTCTGTCCTGATGCACAGGTCCGACCGGCCGGCGGCGCCGTCATACCCGGCTCCGTCCTCCTCCTCCCCCTCCCAACTCCCTACGCCCTCCTCCTCCTCCCCCAACTCCCTCGTAGGGGTCGCCCGTCCAGCACCAGTCTACCGCCTCATCCTAGTGTTTAATTAGTTATTTCATTGTTTTTTTGCTTAATTTGTTTGTAATTTTCTAACTTGATATGCCTAATTATGTAGAAAATGTGTATGCCTGTATGAATGTCATGTAAAAAAATAGCAAACATCAAAGTATAGTCTTTTAATTGTGTATGTGTTACCTATGAATCACCTAAATTGTCATAATTTTCCTTTACAAAATGATGATTCAGTTAGTACGTACCACTGCTTTGTGGTCAATTAACATATAAACATATTCACTCATGCTTTGGGGCATTATAGACATTTCACAGTTAAATCTACAGTTTCACAGTTGTTTTAACCAAACACCCTCCAGCTTTAACAACAGCATTTTCACAGCAGCTTTTCCACAGTAGCTTTTGAAGAATCTGCAGCTCAACCAAACAGAGCCTTAGTCTATAGCCCCACCCTGCTAAACCTCATGTGAATTGGAGCCCCCTGGCATGCCTTGGCATTTTGCCGAACACGTAGCATGCATGCTCTGGGCGCCCCCAGTGCGCACGTTTTGCACGCACATGCAGCCGAGCCGCCGCGTCAGCTAGCCTCTGCCGCCATCCCCAGCCTCGACACATCACGGGGCAAGCTACAGAATGACGGTTCACCGTTCTATCCACTGCCACCGTCGAACCTATCCACGGCTCCCGCGGGAGCCGACCTCTCCGGGCTATAAATAGCCCCTCCGATCACGCTTAGGCTCGTCAGCAACCTTGTTCGAGTAGTAGGGAGCCCCCCTTCCTCCCCACTTGGTCAGAGGCCATGCTCTTCCCCAACTCCGGCAGGATCGGCCGCCGCCACGCTCTCGCAAAATCCGGCCAAGGCTGAGGCCCCTAACCCCTCCCTTGCTCCCATCCTCTTCCCCTCGACATTGCGGAGCTACCCCACCTCTCAAACACAATCGGGAACCACCGAAGCTCTTGTCCCCAATTCTCCCGAAGCCGCCGTCCGCCGCGGAGCTCGCCGCCGGCGACCCCCTCCACCCCCGCCAACCTAGCGACCACCGGGAGGACCGCCCTGACCAGCGGATCCATCCCTGCCCTCGGAGTCCCGTGGGGAGCCGCCGTTTTGTCGACGGCGATCGTCGGAGCCCCGCCTCCGCTCTGACAGAGGAGAAAGGAGGCGCGGCGACTGGTCAAACCTGACCAGTGGGCCCAAGGGACCCATTGTCAGTGACCCCGAGTCGATCCATGCTGGCATAAGTGAAAGCGTAAAACCCAGAGTACGTTTGCTCCCCAAACCGTTTTCTTTTCTGTTTTTTATTAATTATTAAAAACTGATTTTTGACTAAATTTTGACTGACTATAACTTTTTAAATATGAGTCCAAATGATTTGATTCTTTTTCTGTTGTTTCTCAAATTTGGTCTAGTTTATTTTCATATTTAATTGAAAATTTGACAAAAAACTTTTTTGTACTGTTTTGAAACTATGTGTTGATTTGAATTTTCTTAATATAGGATTTTGAAGAAGGAATCAACTTACAAAAAAATGCACCCCACTTGCATACTCTTGAAGGCAAGCATTCTGGACCTTGGCATAATATTGTTGTGTGTTGTTTGATACAGTTACAACACGAAGTATTCATTATTTTGTGTGATGATATGATCATACTCATGAGTGCATAATGAATGTTCCTTGCTGTTGGAATTTGGTATGCTTGTGATAGTAATCACCCTCGTATGCCTTTCATGTCGATCGGAAGGAATCCGGGAAAGCCTCTTTATTGGGTAGACACGAGCTTGTCTCCAGTCTTCGTCGAGACGGTTGTGTCCGGTATGGCATAGTGAGGTATGATGAGTGGTGATTCTGTCTGTTGGTTGAAACATATTTGTTGTGCTAATAATGAAGGGAATACTAAAACCTCCTGAGTCAGCCGTAGATCGAGTCTTGTTCTAGTAACCCCCATACTTGTTTCGTACTACCACTTGTCCCTGCCATAGGTAGGGTACGGTTCAGTAAGTTGTCAACCCCTTCCTAGCACACACCATACAGAGAGGCCATGGTGGAAGATACCAGCTGCATCCGGTAGGCATGCCACCTGCTCCGGGGGCATGGGTGTTTCCGGTTGTAGCCGAGGGGATAGCTCCCCTAGTTTGCGCGCGTTATAAATTTTGTGATCACATGCTATTCGAGGTTGTAGCCTCCCCACTTAGAGTTTTGCATAACGAGTGTCGTGGGTGATTCCAGACACCGGTAAGTCAGGCTGGTGTGTGCGGTCAGATGTGTTTTCAATTAAAACACCATAGACGGAATTAGTCCCGATGGACTAACGGAAATCCATTACTCGTGGGTAAAGAGTCCTCCCTTTGCAGAGATTATATCTATTCGAATAGCCGTGTCCATGGTTAATGACTATAGTCTGGGATCGGTCAAGTGTCAGTCTTAGTGTCGGTCTTCGGAGGAAAAATTGCTAAACCCGAACAAGGATCATGACTTGTGACTCTTGATGATTCTGATTACTATTATTATGGATTAACCATTTAAATTATTTGAATTATTGAGTATCCCTGGGACGGTTCTACCCCCTGGATATTCATTGTGATTATTCTCTTATAAGCCCTTTATGTGGTGTCGCTCAGATACCCGACTATGGCACGCCTGTCATTTAAATTACTTATATGCCCTTTATGCGGTGTCGCTCAGACGCCCGACTGTAGCACGCCTGTCATTTAAATTACATATAAGCCCTTTATGTGGTGTCGCTCAGATGCCCAACTATGGCATGCTTGTTATTTAAACTACTTATAAGCGCTTTATGTGGTGTCGCTCAGACGCCCCATTGTGGCATGCTTGTTATTTAAACTACTTATAAGCCCTTTATGTGGTGTCGCTCAGACGCCCGACTATGGCATGCCTGTTATTTAAACTACTTATAAGCCCTTTATGTGGTGTCGCTCAGACGCCCGACTGAGACATGCTTTAAATTATTATCCTTTCGAGGCGTCGCTTCAGACACCCAATCGGTGCATTCTATTTCTACTCTAGTATTGCCTATTCATGTTGTATATTAATAACTTGCTTACGTGCATCATGGATTGTATTTTGTGACTGACGTTGTGATCATGGAATATTTCAGAGCATGATTATCATTTTTTATATTATACATGTGTTCATAATGTTTGTGAGTACATTCAAAATTACTCACTGGCTTGTCCCTGGCTATTGTCTTGGCCAGATTTCTTGCATGGAGAGGAGTGTTGCGATGACATCCCCGGAACCTACGCAATGGTGATAACAGTCTCGTGAAGATAGGAGTTATCCAGGTCAGCTGTTCCTGTGGGAAAGGGAGTCCCATAGACGTTGATGAATCACAAACCGCTTCCGCCATCAACCACCGGAAAAATGCGTCTTCGGCGTCCCGGCCGGAAAGCTACTCGGCTTCCTCGTCTCAGAACGCGGCATGAGGCGAATCCGGAGAAGATCAAGGCCATTGAGTGCATGCGCAAGCCAGCTCGGCTGCGAGATGTCCAGAAATTCACCGGATGCTTGGCCTCAAACAGCCGGTTTCTAAGCCAGCTGGGCGAGAGGGCGCTACCCCTGTAACAGCTGATGAAGAAGACGAGGCCATTCGAATGGAACGACAAGGCAGACGAGGCCTTACAGGACCTCAAGCGCATGCTCTCCACAGCACCAGTCCTAGCCACACCGACCGACAAGGAGCCGCTATTGCTCTACATAGCCGCGATCTCGCGGGCGGTCAGCACAGTGCTGGTGGTCCAGCGACCAGAGAAGGGCAAGATCCAAGCCGTCCAGCGCCCAGTCTACTACCTGAGTGAGGTGCTCTCGATCTCCAAGCAGAACTACCTGCACTACCAGAAGATGTGTTACGGCGTATACTTCACTGCCAAGAAGCTGAAGCAGTATTTCCAGGAGCACGTCGTCACCGTGGTCAGCACGGTGCCAATAGGAGAAATCATCGGGTGCTGGGATGCCTCTGGCCGGGTCGCCAAGTGGGCGATCCAGCTAGCCGGCCCCACCATCCTCTACGAGCCCCACACCACGATCAAGTCTCAAGCCCTGGCCGACTTGCTCGCCGATTGGACCGAGACCCAGTACTTGCCGCCGCTCCCCGACTCGATGCATTTGTGCATACATTTCGATGGATCCAAGATGCGACTTGGCCTAGGTGCCAGCATCGTACTGTCGTCACCGAAGGGCGACCGGATCCGCTACGCGCTCCAGATCCACTTCGCCGCCTCCAACAACGTCGCCCAGTACGAAGCCCTTGTGCACGGCCTCTGGCTTGCCATGGAACTCGACATCCAGCACATCCTGTGCTACGACGACTCGGACCTGGTGGTGCAATAGTGCTCTGGCGAATGGGACGCCCGTGACTCCAACATGGCAAGCTACCTCTTCCTCATCCAGAAGCTAACTGGATCCTTCGAGGGCTGCGAGTTCCTCCACGTCCCGCGCACGGAGAACGAAGCAGCCGACATGCTCGCCAAGATTGCCTCATCCCGACAAGTGAATCCTTCCGGCGTCTCCCTCGAGCACCTGTGCAAGCCGTCCATCAAGCCGTCGCCAGACTCCGAGTCCATCCACGTTCCAGACGACCCGGCCGCACTTCAAGCCGGCCAGGGGGCTGCCGAACCCGGCCCAGGGACTACTGAACCCGGCCCGGGGGCTGCACAACTTGACCTGGCCACCATCGCACCGGACCCGGCCGTCGCCATCACCGACCCGGGGGCTGCCGACTCGGAACCCACCCTGGTGGCCGTTTGGACTGTGGTTACGGCTCCATCTTGGGCAATCCCAATATCAGAATTCTTGGAGAACAAGGTTCTCCCCATGGACGAGACCGAAGCTCGGCAAGTGCACCGCCGGGCGTCAGCCTACAACATCATCAACAATGAGTTCGTCAAGCGCAGCTCCACCGGCATGTTCCAGCGCTGCGTCGAGGAGGAATAGTGCATCGACATCCTCCTCGACATACACCAGGGCGAGTGCGGGCACCACGCCGCCTAGCAATCCCTGGTGGCCAAGGCGTTCCACCGTGGTTTCTACTGGCCCACGGCCCTCCAAGATGCCGAGTCGCTCGTCCTCAAGTGTGAGGGATGCCAGCGCTTCAGCAAACGCAGCCACTAGCCAGTGTCAGCACTCTGCACCATACTGATCGCCTGGCCCTTCGTGGTCTAGGGACTCGACATGGTGGGACCCTTCAAAACCGGTCGAGGCGGCATGACACACCCGCTGGTGACAGTGGACAAATTCACCAAGTGGACCGAGGCAAGACCAATCAAGAAACTGGACGGGCCAACAACTGTTCTGTTCATCAAGGACATAGCGGTGCGCTACGGCATGCCGAACAGCATCATCATGGACAACGACACCAACTTCGCCAATGGCGCGCTCGAGCAATACTGCTCTGTCTTCAGCATCCGCCTGGACCTGGCCTCCATTGCATACCCGCAGTCCAACGGGTAGGTCGAGCGGGCCAACGGACTCATCCTGTCCAGCGTCAAGCCACGACTCGTCGAGCCACTCATCCGCTCACCCGGCAGCTGGCTCGATGAGTTGCCGGCCGTTCTCTGGAGTCTACGCACCACGCCGAATCGATCGACCGGGTTCACCTCGTTCTTCCTCGTCTACGGAGCCGAAGCCGTCATCCCGACCGACGTCAAGTTCGACTCGCTGCGTGTCGCGATGTACACCGAAGATGAAGCAAGAGAAGCCCGCGAAGATGGCGTCGACCTGCTCGAAGAAGCACGTCTCCTGGCGCTCAGTCATTGGGCCATCTACCAGCAAGGCCTGAGGCACTACCACAGAAAGAAGATCAAACCCCTCGCATTCCGTGAGGGCAACCTCATCGTCCGACTAGTCCAAGAGCAAGCAGGCCAGCACAAGCTGTCCCCTCCATGGGAGGGCCCATTCATCGTGAGCAGGGCCTTGCGCGACCGCAACACCTACTACCTCATCGATGCACGCAAGTCAAGGAAGCGCATGAAGGACACCGCCGGCGAAGAAACAACCAGGCCATGGAACGCGGAACTCCTCCGCCCATTTTATAGTTAGCCGCATGACCGTATGTATCATCGCCTTTTGTAAATGCATGAAACTATGGGGTTCCCGAATGAGACTCGGGGGCTGCCTTTTGTCGACCAATTTATTGTGTCCCTATTTTCCTGCATCACTATGCCACTGAACCCGGCCACCGGTCCGACTTGCTGGACCCGGGGGCTCGGGGACTGGCCGGCTCAGTTGCCACCCAGCCACCTTACTTGGTGATTCCTGATACAGTTAGGATGCCGCGGTCCCCCACTTCGCCCTAAAGCCACAGATCCAACTTTGGCTGTTGGCTGGCAAGCACAACGGGCCAGAGCTCCTTTACGCTTAATACACCAAGTGAGAGGCTGCCGGGTCGATCAACCCGACACGCTTCTCATCAAATAAACAGCCGCACGACCTGGTGCTTGCCAACCGGCTTCGCCGGATTGCCGCCAGCCGGCCCAGTGGGTGTTTTGCTCGCGCTCAATGTTTCGAAGGGCCCAAGTCCTGTGCGCTCCTGTGGAAGAATCGAATTCCTTATCACAGACCGGAGCCTCGGCCGTCTGACTCGCGAGGGGGAGGTTTGATAAAGGAAAAGCGCATGAAATCTGTCCAAAAAACGGAAGGCAAGAGCGAAAACACTCACGACATTTGCACACAAATATTTAAGAAAAGGCCCACGGCCCTAGTTCATTACACCCTAAAAAACCCTAGTGGGTGGGTGGACCTGCTACTTAACAAATTTTATATACAATGTCTCAGGCATCTCCAGCGCCGCGTCGCAACGTCGACGGCTCTCCCCTGGCGGCCTCCGGGTCCAGCGAGGCGCCGGTGTCCTCCTTAGCACCCCCATCATGGTAGACGCCCGTCTCCTCCCAGCTCCCCTCCGAATCATGGAGAAGCAAGCCGTAGTCGTCGCCGTCCACTACCCTGCTGTCCTCTATCCGCTCCGGGTGGAACTCGTCGTGGAAGGCGAACTCGGTGATGTAGCTGGCCCGGGAGGCAATCCGGCCGGCCTGCTCCTGTAAGAGCTGCTCCGAGCCGGCCCGCTGGCCCATCAACGCGTCCAGGTGTAGATCCGAATGTCAAGACAGCGTGAACCGGAGCGCCATCTCAGCAAGGCACGAGCGGCGGAGACGCGCCACTCATGAAGCCGGTCCGGCCCCATCTCCAACTACCACGCCAGGCGCGTGAAGCTGCTCGGCTCGACGGAGCCCAGCCAAAGGGTCGTCGTCGTCGTGGTTCCGGCCTGGGACAGCCGCCCCATCTGCGTTCCCAAGACCCGCAGGCTGGCCTTAGCGGCAGCGATGTTCTCTCGGAAGGTCCACGCCACCCGCGGATCCTTCCTGAACCCAACGACTCCGGTCACGCCACAGTGATAGCGGACGGCTTCCTCCGCCAGTCGCTGCGTCTCCGGGAAGGCCCCTGCCACAAAAGAAGAAGCATATCAGAAGAAGAACAACAAGGACGAAAGGCCAGATCCCGACCCGAAAAAATGCAAGAAAAAGCACTTACTGGAGAAGGACTCTTCCAGGTGCTGCGCTTCGAGCAACATACCACGCCGCTCCCGTTCAATGGCGCGGTCGCGCTCCTGGAGCGCCTTCTCCAGATCGGCCGCCTTGGCAAGGGCCGCCTTCAGCTCGACGTCCTTGTCATAGACCGCCTTCTCGACTACCTCGCGGCGACGGGCCTCGTCCTGACGGGCCCCTTCAGCTGTGGTGACCTGCCCCCACAGGCGATCCACCTCGGCCTAGAGCCAGCCCTTGTCGTCAGCCAATTGGCCGCACTACTGGTCCGCCTGCACCAGGGCCTGCTGCGCCTCCACCACCTTGGCGGCCTCCGCCTTAAGAAGCTCCACCTCGGCCTTGAGGTGGCTCTTGTGACCTGCCAGTTGCTCATGCAGCCGGTTGACCTCGTCGAGAGACCGCCGGGCCGTGGCCGCCTCCGCCCTCGCCTACGCCGCCTCGACACCAAGACGGCCGGTGTCGGCAACAAGCCGTTCATAGTGATTGTAACGCCCCGGATACAACTTTCCATGTTCGTAACTCCAACTCTTGCCTTTTCCAGAGATGCGATATGATATTTCCTTCGTGGTTGGCTTTTTGTATTTTGTTTTGCATTTTGTTCTTGGCGTGCATTTCATCTCATGTCATCATTCGCATTGCATCGGCATCGTTTTCATAAAACTTGCATTCGCTCGTAGTTGCCGCTTCTTCCTTGCCCCTATTGACCCCTCTCAGATCAACCGGGCCGCTCTCTTCTCTCTCTTTTCTGAGCCCATCAAAACCCCTTGTCTCCATGGCCTTTTGTAAACCCCTCGCATCCGCGTCCAAAAACTTCTCCCGGACCCGACCCGAGCTGTCGTTACCATTGGGTCCGGATCATCCCCAAACATCTCTAAAATATCTTAGGTTTCTTCCTTGACTCCCTAACCTATTTATTCTGGGCCATTCGATTTCGATCGGAGGGACCGAATTAACCCCTATCCTAATCCCCTTACTGTATAAATAGACGCCTAACCCTAGATCCTAGGGGCTTGTCCCATCCATTCCCCTCCTTGCGCCGCCACTAGCTCCACCTGGTCTCCTCCTTCCTCGGGATCCCAGATCCATCCACCCAACCCGGCCGAACCAACCACCTCCTCGTTTTGCATCCCCGACCAACCAGAGCAGCCAGCCCCGGTCCTCGTGCTCGAGGCCCCCCGAGACGCTCCTCGCCGGCAACCAGTAGGACCGTAGTGTCCCTCCTTCCTGTCCTTCTCCTTTCCCCTGTCTCCCTCTTGGTCACACCATCTTTCTCCCTGTCTTTTTCCCTACAGGAGCTTCCCACGCCATGGCTGCAGCCCGAGCCCTCCTTCCTCGCTCGATCTGGACCAGGAGGGTCCCGAGCATCTCCTCCGCCGCCTCCTCTCAGTTCTCCATCAAGCGCTCCGCCTTGCCTCGTCGCTGCACCGCATGCTCGAGGACGCCCGAGGCCGTGCCTCTTCTTCCCTCTACTCGATCCCGAGTGGTTCGTGAGCACCAGCACTTCCCCGCGACCTTGCGCGTCCACGTCGCCGCCAACAACAGCTGCAGCGTCGTCCCGCTCCTCTGCTTCGACAGCCAGGCGTCCGAGGCCACGCGCTCCTCCCCTTGCGTAACACCTCGCCGCAGCCTGCAGCCAATCCCACCTCGCCACGTGTCCGCGCCGCCGCGGCCCATAGGACCCAGGCGCGGCCCGCCCAGGCCCGCGCGCACCGCCCTGCGCCCCGCACGCCCCGCCGCCTCGCGCCTCCCGCCGGCGACCTCGCCTTGCCGCTGGCGAGCTCCGTGCCCGCCTCGCCTCCCGCTGCGGGTCCCCGCGGCCCAGATCCGCGCCGCCGCCCGGATCCCCCGCTTGGCGCCCTCTACCGCCGCCGCCCCGAGGCTCCCCCAACTCCGGTCGCGGCCCCGCGCGCCGCCGGCCATCTCGCCGCCGCCTGCCAGAGCTCCCCTGCCGCCGGCCGTCTCCGTCGCCGCCCGGGCGCCTCACCCCGCGCCTCTCCCCCGCATCCCCGGCATCTCCCCCGACCTCCTCCGCAGCCGCAGCTCGCCGGAGAAGCCCCCCCATCGCCAGAGTTGACCTCGGTTTGCGCACCACCGACGAACCCTAGATCTGTTTCGGAGGGGTATATTTCCACCAAGTCCTTTTCCCTGTAACATTATCATGCCATGTTCAACGCATCATGACTCTCTACATACTGCTCCGTTTCGTGCGTGTAATATGTCAAATTGTTTGCCTCGACGAGTACTTCATTTCATTCCATTGCATTATTTTTATTTGAGCTCATCTTGATGCCAGAAATGCTGTTGGAAGAGTGCATGTTGATGTTGATCTGTTGGAAATGTTATAACATGCTCATTTATCATTTTTGCCATGTTTGATGTGTGCATCCTATGAGCATGAGCTCTACATGTGTTTTGATCTATGCCATGCCATATTTCCAGAGGTGCAATCCACGTATTTTTGTGAGTTGTGTGCTGAGTGCATCAAGCTTGTTAAGTAGGGTACTTGCTGTTGCTGTTTTCCTGACAGATTCTGTTATATTTTGTTGCTATGTAAACCTGCTGCTACAAGTCATTCTATGCATAATCTGGAGATGTTCACTAAGGATGTTTTGTTATACATGTCTTGCTCTATCCATTAATGCCCCTAGTTGCATTTATAGCCTGCTGTAGCTTGTTGTTATCTTGCTCCAAACTTGCTAAATAATGTTGCTATCAGCCTGTTAACATGAAGTTCAGTTTTGGCCATGTGCTTTTCTAGTGATCGATGCACCCTATGAACTTGTTCTTGCCATGCTTAGCTTCATAAACATGTCTTATTACTGTTGGTTGCCTTGCCATGCCATGTATTGCTCTGTGGTGAGTGGTTCAAGCTCACCAACATGCCTACTTATTGTTGTTCCTGCCATGTTTGAATCTGCCATATAATTTACCATGTTTACATGGGTGCCATCATATCTTCTGATCCTTTTTGGCTCATGGTCAGTAAGGGACTTTTGTTCTATGCAGTTAGTAGATTCATGTCATGCCTTTGTTTGCCATGTTAAGTTCCTGTAACATGTTGTTTGATAGCTCTAAACATTGCAACCTGATGTTATTTCTGCTATGCCTGAAACTGTTATTATTTGCAATCTTACCATGTCCTTTTGAGCATGTTCTAGTTGTTTCTAGAGATAGCTCAGTGTTCATGTTGTGTTCTGCTTTATCTGTACATCATTCCCATGCCTTTTGTTTTCACGTTGAGATGCTGTAGCATTTTGTTTTGATGCTTGCAATATGCCTAGTTGCTGTTTTGGACAGATTGTTGCTATAACTTGTATAGAGGGTGTGTGTTGAACCCTTGCTCCGTTTCGATTGTGCTCTATATGAAACTTGCTTGATTTTGCATGTAGCTTCATCTTAACATGTTGCATCCTTGTTTGAGAGTGTTTGCTTGATGTTTGTATGCATTTTGCATCAATGCCATGTTTAACTTGTTTTGTTCATATCTTCTAGGCCGTAGCTCCGAACTAAATGAACTTTATATGTAACTTGACTAGATTCTCGTGTAGATCATGTTGGTGCATCTTAACTTGCTGTTTAACAACTTGAACATAAGGTTTGTTCAGATCTGGACCAATTTCGAAATTTGCATATGAGGACGTACCGGAATTGTTATATGTTGTTCCCGGCCTCATTTAAACTTGCTTTGGTGTGTTGCTCTTGTTTGCATCGTCTCTTGCCATGAGTAGCTTCATGTAGCTTTGTCATGCATCATGCTTGTTGTGCATCATGTCTTTTCTATGGGTGGTGTGTTTACCGTGTTGTGTGCTTCTTCTCGATAGTTCCCGTTTCATTGCGATCGTGAGGATTCGTTCGTCTACGTGTGGTTCGTCTTCGTGGCTTCATCTTCTTCATGGACTCGTTCTTCTTCCTAGCAGGATTTCAGGCAAGATGACCGTCACCTTGGATCTCACTACTATCATTGCTATGCTAGTTGCTTCGTTCTGTGGCTATGTTGCATTACCTATCATTTGCTCTTCAAGCCTCCCAAATTTCCATGAACCTCTAACCTTTGACACCATTCCTAGCAAACCGTTGCTTGGCTATGTTACCGCTTTGCTCAGCCCCTCGTATAGCGTTGCTAGTTGCAGGTGAAGTTGAAGATTGCTCCATGGTGGACAGGGTTATGTTGGGATATCACAATATCTCTTATATTATTAATGCATCTATATACTTGGTAAAGGGTGGAAGGCTCGGCCTTATGCCTGGTGTTTTGTTCCACTCTTGTCGCCCTAGTTTCTGTCATACCGGTATTATGTTCCCGGATTTTGCGTTCCATACGTGGTCGGGTGATTTATGGGACCCCCTCGACAGTTTGCTTTGAATAAAACTCCTCCAGCAAGGCCCAACCTTGGTTTTACCATTTGCTTCACCACCATCTACTTTTCCCTTGGGAGTCGCTCTCTCGAGGGTCATCTTTATTATAGCCCCCCCTGGCGGCCAATGCTTGTCTATGTGTTGGTCCAAACTAGAGCATCGTGCGGGACCATCCCTTGGCAACTTGGGTTACGTCGGTACCTGTACGCTTAACTTATCCGGTGTTGCCCTGAGAACGATATATGTGCAGCTCCTATCGGGATGTCGGCGCATCGGGTGGTCTTGCTGGTCTTGTTTTACCATTGTCGAAATGCCTTGTAAACCGAGATTCCGAGATTGATCGGGTCTTCCTGGGAGAAGGTATATCCTTCGTTGATCGCGAGAGCTTATCATGGGCTAAGTTGGGACACCCCTGCAGGGTATTATCTTTCGAAAGCCGTGCCCGCGGTTAAGTGGCAGATGGGAATTTGTTAATGTCCGGTTGTAGATAACTTGACACCAGATCCGAATTAAAACGCATCAACCGCGTGTGTAGCCGTGATGGTCTTTTCTCTGAGGAGTCCGGGAAGTGAACACGGTCTTTGGGTTATGCTTGACGTAAGTAGGAGCTCAGGATCACTTCTTGATCATTACTAGTTGACGACCGTTCCGCTTGTTTCTCTTCTCGCTCTCATTTGCGTATGTTAGCCACCATATCATGCTTAGTCGCTGCTGCAACCTCACCACTTTACCCCTTCCTTTCCCTTTAAGCTATGCTAGTCTTGATACCCATGGTAATGGGATTGCTGAGTCCTCGTGGCTCACATATTACTACAACAACAGTTGCAGGTACAGGTTATGCGATGATGTTGACGCGAGAGCGATGCTTGCTTGTTTTGGAGTTCTTCTTCTGCTTATTCTTCGATCAGGGGATAGGTTCCAGGTCGGCAGCCTGGGCTAGCAGGGTGGATGTCGTTTGAGTTTTCTGTTTGTGTTTCATCTGTAGTTGGATGTTGCTCTTATGTAAGATGATGTTGTATTTGTGTGGCATTGTATGCCTCTTGTATGTATCCCCAACTATTTATGTAATGTTGATGTAATGATATCCACCTTGCAAAAGCGTTTCAATATGCGGGTCTATCCTTGGTGGGACCTTTGAGTTCCTCTTGGATAGGGTCGCATATTGGGCATGACAGTGATGACTGGCCCAGAACAGACGAGTCCGCCAGGACAGCACCTCGGTTGCGAAAAAGAAGGATTCAGCAAATAAGAAAGCAAGACTTAAGATTTGGCCCAACTGTTACATAGTTGGCCCGAATCTCGGGAGCTACACCCAGTGGGTGCGCTAGCACGCCCCCACTAGAAAAGAGCACAACGATACCTGCGGCGACACGAAGCTCCTCCTCCTTGACGGCGAGCTGCTCCTTGAGCTCCAGGAGCTTGCACAAAAGATGGTTGAAGGCGGGGACCCGGAAGGCGTCGATATGCTGAAGAAGGCGGAGGTCAGAACAAGGCCAACACTCTAAAGATTCGACCCAACTACTATGTAGTTGGCCCAAACCTCGGGGGCTACACCCAGTGGGTGCGCTGGTGCGCCCCCACAAAGAAGAAATTATAAGAAAGAGAAGGCTTACTAAAACGGCGTGCTCCAGGTCGCGCGTCCGTTACACCTCGCCCTTGACGAAGGACTCGACCTGGTCCGTCCGGCCACAAAAGCGGCGGCTGACGGCGTCCAACGCCGTCTCCTCCTGGGTCTGAGGCCCGAAGTCCACGGCGGCCCCGCTCCGCGCCGGCTGCGGCGCGGCGGCCCGGCACCCTCCTTGCCGGGGCACCAAGGCGTGCTCCCCACTAGCCACTCTCGACGTGGCCAGCACCTCCTCCGACGCCCCTCCCGGTGCCGTCGATGATCCGGACGCCGGGACGCCCTGTGTCGCTGCCTCTGGTCCGGACGCCAGGACGGCCTGCTGCGCCACCACCGGCACAGCTGCCAGGGTGGCCTCTGGCACAGCCGCCCGCAGTGCCTCCTCCAACACCGGCTGCGCCTCCGGCATCACCGCCCGCACTTCCAAAACGGTGCCGCCTCCACCACCATCAGTATCCGCTCGCTCGACAGCGTCCGCCCGCGGCGGGGTATCATCCTCCACCTCCATGACCTCCCGGTCAAGGATCACCACATCAGCCGGCCTTCACTGCCGCGCTCCCTCACCGACGACGGCTCAAAGACCGTCACTGCCACCACCGTGCCCTACGGCATCTCGCGCCAGGCCAATCCCGGACCGACGGCACCTCCAGCTCCACCTCGGCCCTGTTCCTGTCCCGCCAGGCCAAGCCTTCGGCATCGTTCGGGTCTAGGCCGAGGTCCGAGTCGGCCCGTCCCTCCACCTTGGCCTGGTCGGCGAGGTCGGACCGGCTCCTGAGGAACGCGGTCCATTCGGCGGCCGCGGCGTCCACCGCCGCCCTTGCCAGCGCAAGTGGTGACCTAAAGAAGAAGACAGAATCAGCAAAAAAGAAACAAGGCTAGCTCAACAATCCGGTGCGTACGGAAGATGAGACTTACCCTGACAAGACCAGGACCGGGGTTGGCCTCCCGTGCCTGGCGCCGCGCTTCCTCTTGGACGGCCTCCTGGCCCCGGCCAGGTCCGTCGTAAGTTTCGGGGCCCGGGGTCGCGGCGCGACACTGTCTTTCCCTTGCGGGCGGCTCGGCGCCGCTCCACGCGAAGACCCGGCTCCGCCTACGTCGCTGCCTCCCTCGCCCAACGCCGCTGCACCAACAACTGGCGTCAGTGTCGCCCGTTCCGTGCCGTGGTCAGCAATTCAAGACACATGAAGAAAATACAAGACTTACCCGCACAACGCCCAGCGCCGGCATCGGCCTCGGCCTCCTCCTCCCTGCCGTGGGCCGCGGGCTCCTCTGGCACCACTGGCGCCACTTGCGATGGAGCCCGGGCGTAAGGATGCCGGATTGCGTTCAGAAGCACCTCCCACGTCGCATCAGGACGGATGAGAAGGTGCGCAGCAGCAAAGTAAGACGACCAGACACTCACCTGCGGCGCCGGGGTCGATTCGTTGTATGGATCCTTGCCGAACCACCAGTCCTCCCCAAGGTTGGCCTTGGAGATGTCGTTCACGCCGTGCGCGATCTGCTCCACAGTCAGCCGTGTCGACCCCATGCATTTGGGGTCTTGAAGGCCGACCATTTCTCCGATGAGGCAGGAGCGTCTCTTGTCGATGGGAAATGACACCTATGGGATCACTGGAATCCCTTCTACGGTTGCTGGGCGCGGGGATCGTGAGAAGAGCAGGACTAACAGATGACACAAGGGGGATTTACCCAGGTTCGGGCCACAAAGATGCGTAAAACCCTACGATCCTGCTTTGGTGGATGTATTAGTGTTCTTTAGCTCTTGAACTAGCTTTGGATGCTGAGGGGTTCAAAAAAGCCAAATCCCCTCTTCGTGCACCATGGGCCTCCTTTTATAGGCGAAAGGGGCTGCCACAGTGGCACACAGGAGGTGGAAAGTGCTACAGTATTGTGAGTTTATCGCTAGCAGTACAGGACAAGACGCATTTAATGTGAGGCTTAGGTGTCCCTTCGCTTTATCGGGGATGGGAGCGAGGCCCGTCCCATCCGTCGCCGCTCGTGCACGCTTCGACACGCGCCCTGGCCAGCGATGCACGTGGCACCATGTAGGCAGGCAGGCAGCTGAGGTGGCGCGGTGGTGGAGCCTCCATGAAGGTTTGCATGCTGCCATGCAGGTGCCGGCCCAAAAGGTTGAGTTGGCAGCTGCATGCGAATGGCGGTGAAGACTTGGTTGGGACGGGCCTGGCGGTGGCCCTGCCGGTGCGCTTGGCGAGGGCTTCGTCGGGTGGCCCTGCCAGGGTCTTGCCGGGCTACTCTTGACGTGGCGCGCTGGTTTCCCCGGTAAGGGACCTTGCAGGGGGTCTCTTGGGTTTCTTCGGTGAGGATAGTTGCCTTCCTATGCTCATTTGGTCTTGTCTCTTCCTCGTCTTCACAAAGATCTGCATGCCACCATAGAGGTGCCTCCCGAGCCTCGCCCCAATGTGTTTGTCGAACGTTGGTGGGCTCAAGGGTGGCTCACTTTGGCTGGCGCGGGCGAGCTGCCCCCGCAAGGGTCTTGCCGAGGTTGCTGAGGCTGCTCCGGCAAGGGTCCTTGTCGGGGGAACCTGCTACGCCCATCTGATCTTTGTGGTCTAGGTCCTTATTGTTGCTTTGTTTGCCTTGTGGCCTCGGCTTCTGTCCGGCTTCCCCTTCCTACTGTGTCTGTGCGTGGCCGTGGTGGGAGGCTCTGACTGCCCGTGCACAAGTAAAGGGGTCAAAAGGAGAACCCCTACTTTTGTACAACGACACCTGGCGCATGATGAACGCGGCGATGAGGTCTGTGCCGGTGAGCCCCTCCTGCGTCCTCATCACCGTCACCTGCTTGCAGAGATTGAGAATCTCCTGCGAAGGGTGCCTGGGCGAGTAGCCCTAGTTCGCCTTCGCCCCCGGCGGCGCGATGGCGAAGGCCGGAAGATTGATGCGATCCGCACCCAAGGTGCGGACGTAGAAGAAGGAGTTCTGCCATTTCTTGCCAGAATCCTCCAGCGGGATCTGGGGGAAGTCCGGCCTCGACCGCTTCAAGATGACGGCGGCACCGCAGTCGGCAAACTCTCTGGCCGACGGGCCCTGCTGCTTCAGGGAGAAGAAGCGCGCCCAGAGGTCGATCGTGGGCTCGACCCCTAGGTACCCCTCGCAGAGGGTAACGAAACCGGAGAGCTGGACGATGGAGCCGACGCCGAGATGATGCGGCTGGAGCCCGAAGAATTCCAGGAACATGCGGAAGAAGGTGCTCGCCGGCAGCCCGAACCCACGCACGAAGTGCGTGAGGAAGACCACGCGCTCCTGCTCCTCAGGCCGAGGCCTCTGCTCACCGTGCGACAGACGGATGCCGATGTCTGTCTCCCGCGGCAGGCGCCGCGTCGCCCGATGTTGCGTGATGTCCTCGGTGGTGACATTCGAACCCATCCAGGAGCCCGACGGCAGTGCCATGTGTTGGCACGGAAAATCGCCGCACAACACCAGGATATTTGTCGTGCTTTTGTGACGACGAACGATTGCTTTAAGAGCAAAGCAACAAAGATTTCCTCGCTTTCGTGGAGGAGAAACGACCGTTTTACAGCGCAAAACAGCAAAGATCAACCAAACCCTAGGGCTGCTAGGGCTCGGCAGGAAGTAGCCATAGAAAATAGACGTACGTGAAAAAGTAGTTTGTATTGATAGATCGATTACCTGGGGTTTTCCAATCGGCCATGGCCTTACATATATACGGCACGCTGGACTTCGCATATAAGATTACAACTCTGAAGCTAAAACCGATCAGGACTAGCCTTTCTTGATTCGGTTACCATGTAGCATACTTCTACAAAAAATATACTTGCCAATCTAAGTACATAACAAATCTAGGCCATATCCACGTACATGCAGTCTTGCATATATGAATAAAGTATTCCGACCACGTCGCCATCACACTAAATATAGTGGCTAAGCATATGTATAAATACCTTGAGCCCACCAAGAAAATATTAAATATTCTGGCAACATCGCAAATCAAACTGGATAATGGCCATCAGGACTATGCATACTTCTTCATATACGTAGATATATATCACTTGCATGCATCACGCCCATGGTCCAGTATAGCATATGATTCTTCTTAGGATTTGTATCTTCACCTTCCATGAAATTTCCTGTGGCAAATACTTCAATAATGCATTAACCGATCAGCTTGTTAAATCATTGATTTAATTTGGCTCATCACATACTAAGTAGACAAAGTATACCATCAACACATGCCCCCCTGTTTTTGGTACAATTGCATTGACCAAAAATATATAGGAATTGCCGTAGGATAAAGTCGATCATTGATCATATCATTACTCAAGGCGATGTCTAACGATACATCAGCCAAATTTTCTTAGGGCGATATTTCAAATAATATATCGACCAAATTTGCTCAGGGCGATACTTGAAATAACATATCGGCCACAACATGTTCAGGCCTCCTGCCACATGCTAGGATAATACTTCTTCAAATATTTTCAAATAATACTTCTCTCCCTGCAAAGATTGAACAAAATATGAATTTCCAGGAACAATCTCTATAATTTTATACGGGCCTTCCCAACTCGGCGACCATTTGCCGAATTTTCTATCTTTAGTTCCAATAGGTAAAATCGTTTTCCACACTAAATCCCCTATTTGAAACGATTTCTCTCTCACCCTTTTATTATAAGCTTTGGCTACTCTTAATTTCTCCTTCTCAATTTCTTGCAAAGCTCTTAATCTCTCTTCTGAAATGTCATCTATCTTATCCATCATCAAATCATTATAATCTACAGCCAACAAGTCATTTTGTCTGGCCACTCTAAGAGCTTGTAAATTAACCTCTACAGGTAACACCGCCTCTTGACCATATACTAGATCATACGGTGCTACTTGAGACATAAAAGGCGATGAATTTAACAATTTAATTCCTAAAGATTCGGCAAATTCACGAAATTGATGAGACATAAAAGAAGCACCTTGATCAGTAGTTAAAGTTTGAGGAATACCGAATCTATGAATAATATGCTCTAAAACAAAACTTATAACCTCTTTGTGAGTCATATTTTTCAAAGGAACTGCTTCAGTCCATTTAGTAAAATAATCTGTAGCAACTAGGACGAGGCGATGTCTTTTAGAAGACGAAGGATGTATCTCACCAATAAAATCTAAACCCCATCCCCTAAATGGCCATGGCCTAATTATGGGATTTAACATAGATACGGGCGCTAACTGTACATTACCAAATTTTTGACATGCCTCACAACCTTTATAATACCGAAAACAATCCTCTAGCAAAGTCGGCCAATAAAACCTGGCTCGTTTTAATAACCATCGCATTTTGTGAGGTGACTGATGTGTTCCACATATTCCTTCATGCACTTCACCCATAGCTATTCTAGATTGATCAGAATCCAAGCATTTTAAAAATAACCAATCTATCGTTCGGCGATACAACTCATCGTTAAACAAAGTATATTTTAAAGCTTGTCGCCGAATTTTTCTATCTCTCGTTTGACTTGGATCTTTTAAATGATCAACTAGTGGAACTCTCCAATCACTTAGTTCTAAATTATTTGCTAATTCGGTCGTTTGTGACCCATGCACCGAATCTGCACCACATTGTATAGTTAGTTGTTCAACTGTGCTAGGCCCAAGTGCACCCTGTGGCAAAGTATCCATCATTATAGACGTAGCATGCATCGGCTTGTCTAATACAAAAACCACTCCTTTACTAATATGATAACCGGATGCCTGCTGTGCTAAACAATTAGCTCTAGAATTCTCTTCTCTAGGTATATGATGGATGGTGAACGTATCTAGAGACCTAATTATGTCTAAACATCGGTCCAAACAACTATTTAATAACCCATCAAAACATTGAAATTCGCCTTTAATTTGTTGTACAACCAGAAGGGAATCCCCAAAAGTATCTACATCCTTTACACCAATATCAACTAAAGTTTGTAAACCAAACAGTAGCTTCATACTCAGCTTGGTTTTTAGTGCAAGGATATTCCAAATGGACCGATGTATCATAAACAACATTATTAGGTGAAACTAAAACATTACCGATGCCTTGCCCGTCCCTACAAACCGATCCATCAAAATAAAGCTTCCATGGACACACACTAACATAATTAATATTTTCATCATCTTTAATCCTATGATCAACAATGAAATCGGCGATAACTTGACCCTTCATAGAACGCAACGATTCATATGTTAAATCATATTCTATTAGTGCGTAATCCCACTTTCCAATCCTACCACTAAGAATCGGTTGTTGCAACATATACTTAATGACGTCGGCCTGGCAAGCTACTACACACGTGCTAGAAAGAAGATAAGGCCGAAACTTGGTACATGCATAGTATAAAGATAAGCATAACTTTTCAATAAACACGTACCAACTTTCGGCGTCGAGCAAACGACGGCTTAAGTATGCAATGATGTATTCTTTTCCGCTGACCTCATGTGCCAACACCGCACCGATCACCCTATCTTCTGCAGCAATGTACAGCCTGAACAGCGCACCGGACATGGGCGCCCGCTGAGGGAGTCCTGGATTGGGGGGTGTCCGGATAGCCGGATTACCATCATCAGCCGAACTATCATCGGCCGGACTATCATCATCGACCGGACTCCAAGACTATGAAGATACAAGATTGAAGACTTCGTCCCGTGTCCGGATGGGACTTTCCTTGGCATGGAAGGCAAGCTTGGCGATACGGATATGTAGATCTCCTACCATTGTAACCGACTCTATGTAACCCTAGCCCTCTTCGGTGTCTATATAAACCGGATGGCCCTAGTCCGTAGGACATACATTACAACAATCATACCATAGGCTTTAGCATCCTTGATCTCATGGTAGATCCACTCTTGTAAACATCCACAATATCAATATCAATCAAGCAGGACGTAGGGTTTTACTTCCATCAAGAGGGCCCGAACCTGGGTAAAACATCGTGTCCCTTGTCTCCTGTTAGCATCCGCCTAGACGCACAGTTCGGGACCCCCTACCCGAGACCCGCCGGTTTTGACACCGACATTGGTGCTTTCATTGAGAGGTCCTCTGTGTCGTCACCGATAGGCTTGATGGCCTCTTCAATCAACAACGACGCGGTCCTGGGTGAGACTTTTCTCCCGGGACAGATCTTTGTATTCGGCGGCTTCGCACTGCGGGCCAACTCACTTGGCCATCTGGAGCAGATCGAAAGCTACGCCCCTGGCCGTCAGGTCAGGTTCGGAAGCCTAAACTTCACGGCCGATATCCGCGGGGACTTGATCCTCGACGGATCCGAGCCACAGCCGAGCGCGCCGCACTGTCAGGATGGGCACGACCTAACTCTACCACCGGACAGCGCCTTGGAGGCGGCGCTCGAATCCGCTCCGATCTATAGTCCGGAGCTGATCGCGCAGATCGAGGATGGGTGGCTGGACACCGCCTCGGGGGCTGCAACTTCTACGGCGATGGAGCCAAACACGGACCTTGTCCCGCATAAAGCTCATGACTCCGAGGTGCCGGACTCTCTACCGGACTCCGACCCTCCTACGCCCGCGCCAGTCGAATCCGATTGGACGCCGGTCATGGAATTCACCGCTGCGGACATCTTTCAGCACTCACCCTTCGGCGACATCCTAAATTCGCTGAAGTATCTCTCGTTATCCGGAGAGCCCTGGCCGGACTACAGCCGGGATGGTTGGGATGTGGACGACAAAGAAATTCTGAACCCTCCCACCACCCACTTCGTAGCCACCGTCGACGATCTAACCGACGTGCTCGACTATGACTCCGAAGACATCGACGGTATGGACGACGATGCCGGAGACTATCAAGAACCAGTGCCTACAGGACACTGGAAAACCACCTC
This sequence comes from Triticum aestivum, assembly GCF_018294505.1. Lineage (NCBI taxonomy): Eukaryota > Viridiplantae > Streptophyta > Magnoliopsida > Poales > Poaceae > Triticum > Triticum aestivum. The sequence continues at coordinate 531,748,376 of NC_057795.1, forward strand.
ATCATATGACATATACATGGTGGACACCCCAAAAGACGGGGACGGCGAAGAAGCAGCAGAGGCAGATTCCCTAAAGAAACAGCCCAAGCGCCGACGTCAGCGGCGCCGCTCTAAATCCCGCCATAGCAAGAATGAAGATTCCGGCACAGGAGATAACAACACCCCAGAAAGTGCCGAGGACAACCCCATCCAGCAAGATTCAGCGCAACAGGAGGCAGAAGCAAGCCCTCACGAGAGGGCGGCAGACGAAGAGGTCGAGGATGATAATTACATACCTCCCTCCGGAGACGAGGCAAGCCTCGACGACGACGAATTCATCGTGCCTGAGGATCCTGTCGAACAAGAGCGTTTTACACGCAGGCTAATGGCCACAGCAAACAGTCTAAAGAAAAAGCAGCAACAGCTTCAAGCTGATCAAGACCTGCTGGCCAACAGATGGACCGAGGTCCTCGCGGCCGAAGAGTATGAACTCGAACGCCCCTCCAAAAGCTACCCAAAACTCAAGTTGCTCCCCCGACTAGAGGAGGAAGCATACAATCCGGCATCACCAGCGCACAATACGGCAGACCGACCACCTCGTGTCCGCGACAGAGAGGCATGCAAACCCTCCACCAAAACCGTCCCTCGGCACCGCTCAAAAAGCATGAAGCCGCGGGGGAACGCGCCGGACTTGCGACACATATTGGAGGATAAGGCAAGACAATCCAGATCTATCTATGGATCACGTAGGCGCCCCAAGACCCACGACGAATACCGTCGCACTGGACATAACCACTCCGGTCGGGCCGAACACAGCAGACAACGCTCTCTCGAGCTACGTCGCGATATTGCTCAATACAGAGGCACCGCACACCCACTATGCTTCACTGATGAAGTAATGGATCATCAAATCCCTGAAGGGTTTAAACCCGTTAACATCGAATCCTATGATGGCACAACAGACCCCGCGGTTTGGATCGAGGATTATCTCCTTCATATACACATGGCCCGCGGCGACGATCTTCACGCCATCAGACCAGCCCGACATTGGCTTAACAGCCTGCCAGCAGAGTCGATTGGATGCTGGGAAGACCTGGAAGCCGCATTCCTCGACAACTTCCAAGGCACGTACGTGCGACCACCGGACGCAGATGACCTAAGCCACATAATCCAGCAGCCAGACGAATCGGCCAGGCAATTCTGGACACGGTTCTTGACAAAGAAAAATCAAATCGTCGATTGTCCGGATGCAGAGGCCCTTGCTGCCTTCAAACATAACATCCGCGATGAGTGGCTGGCCCGGCACCTAGGACAGGAAAAGCCGAAATCCATGGCAGCCCTCACGTCACTCATGACCCACTTTTGCGTGGGAGAGGATAGCTGGCTAGCTCGCAGCAACAACCTGAGCAAAAATGCTGGCAGTCCGGATACCAAGGACCGCAATGGCAGGTCGCGTCGATACAAAAACAAACGCCGCATTAACGGCGACAGCAATGAGGATACGGCAGTCAACGCCGGATTCCGAGGCTCTAAACCCGGTCAACGGAAGAAGCCATTTAAAAGAACTAGTCCGGGTCCGTCCAATTTAGACCGAATACTCGACCGCTCTTGTCAAATACATGGAACCCCCGAAAAACCAGCTAACCACACCAACAGAGATTGTTGGGTATTTAAGCAGGCAGGCAAATTAATTGCCGAAAACAATGACAAGGGGCTACACAGCGACGACGAGGAAGAAACCCGGCCGCCGAACAACAGAGGACAGAAGGGATTCCCCCCTCAAGTTCGGACAGTAAATATGATATACGCAACGCATATACCCAAGAGGGAGCGGAAGCGTGCACTAAGGGACGTATACGCGATGGAGCCAGTCGCCCCAAAATTCAACCCATGGTCCTCTTGCCCGATCACTTTCGATCGAAGAGACCATCCGACTAGTATCCGCCATGGCGGATTCGCCGCATTGGTTTTAGACCCAATCGTTGACGGTTTTCACCTCACGAGAGTCCTGATGGACGGCGGCAGTAGCCTGAACCTGCTTTATCAGGATACAGTGCGCAAGATGGGCATAGACCCTTCAAGGATTAAACCTACAAAAATGACCTTCAAAGGCGTCATACCAGGTGTTGAAGCCAACTACACAGGCTCAGTCACACTGGAAGTGGTCTTCGGATCCCCGGATAATTTCTGAAGCGAGGAGTTAATCTTCCACATAGTCCCGTTTCACAGTGGCTATCACGCTTTGCTCGGACGAACCGCGTTCGCTAAATTCAACGCGGTGCCGCATTATGCATACCTTAAGCTCAAGATGCCAGGCCCTCACGGAGTCATCACGGTCAATGGAAACACGGAATGCTCCCTCCGGATGGAGGAACATACAGCAGCTCTCGCGACAGAAGTACAGAGCAGCCTTTTAAGGCAATTTTCGAGTCCGGCCGTTAAACGGCCGGACACAACCAAACGCGCCCGGAGAAACATCAACCAAGACCACCTAGCACGTTCCGAGCACGCGTAGCAATGCGGCCCCAACCCTAGCCCTCGAACAATTGTAAGACAGACTCTCCGCGTACATAATTACGCCCTAGAGATACCATGGGTACAGGGGAAGGGGCACGACCACAACAAACCCAGTGTGCGGCTCGACCACACCAGGGGCTCCCAAGTGTGTCGCTCTTTTCTTTTATTTTCCCTTTTTTTACAGGACTCTGTCCGGCGGCGAGCCTGCCGAACTCCTGATGCAGCAGCCAGGGAGAGACAAAGGTTGCGACGAACACTCAGGTGGTCTCCATTACGAGCATTAAATTTACACACCATTCTGTGGCCTACCCCTGGAGGGAGACGCCTTTAATTCATCCAATCCCTTGCTTTCCGCACTATTTGTATCATTCCGCACTCATAGCAGAACTTCTTGAATAAAATGCAGCACCTTCTGCCCATAAATGCATTGCTTTATATATATGTTCATTTACAACATGTTGCATCCTTATATTTTTGGTACGGCCGAATACACTAGGGGCTTATGTGCCCCGCATTATGGTGTGATAAGTCCGAACACTTTCACAAGTGCGGCACCCCGAACTTATAGCATTATATGAATCGGCTTCGAATCATGTCTTGGGTCAATAGTTGGGTTTGCCCGGCTCCCATGTATGGCACCTTACGTTTCCGTTCTATCGGCTAAGGTAGCACTGGGAGAACCACTGCGATTGCGCCCCGGTTGAGCCGGGTTAACGCCTCAATGGAGAAAGCTAAAACTGACCGTCATGATAAGGCGAGAGACTGGTCGCTGTTCGAGAGGTTTTTTCGGGTCCTTAAAGGCCTACGCCGCTTCGAGCGAAGTTCCGGATAATGTCCGATGAAGGCGTGGATAGCGCCCCAAATTCGGTCTTCCGAATACTAGGGGTTCGCCGAAATTTAAAATTATAAAATTCTATGGCTAAGTGAGAGTGTTCAAGCATTATAAGTCCGGTTGCCTTGTTCGTTGTGTTGAGCGCCTCCCTAGATGGACCCAAATATGGGAACAAGAGTGCTCAAGTTTATCCCGAACACCCCAGCACTAGTGCCATGGGGGCTGAAGCCAACGACTTGCCATCTCTCAGATTTTATAAGCGGCCGCACGGAAGGTAATATTTTAAATTAAAACAAGCGTTGCTTAGCACGTATGAACAACGTTTTCAAGCGCACAGGATACTACATAGCGAGTTTACTCAATAATTACATCTCGAGGGCACTCATCCGCAATCTTGCGGGCACCCTTCAGGATAGTCTTATAGTACATTTCGGGCGTACGATATTCCTTGCCTGTTGGCGGCACGTCAGTGATCGGTTTCTCTGCATCCAGCTTGCCCCAATGCACTTTTGCGCGGGCAAGGGCCCGACGAGCACCTTCAATACAGGCGGAGCGCTTGATGACCTCCACCCAGGGGCACGCATCCACCAGCCGTCGTACGAGGCCGAAATAGCTCCCGGGCATGGCCTCTCCAGGCCACAACCGGACTATGAGGCCCTTCATGGCCTCCTCGGCTACCTTGTGGAGTTCGACCAGCTGCTTCAGCTGGTCGCTAGGAGGCACCGAATGGCCGGCCTCAGCATACTGAGACCAGAAGACCTTCTCCGTTGAGCTTCCCTCCTCTCCACGGTAGAATACGGCGGCATCGGATACACTACGAGGCAAATCTGCAAACGCCCCTGGAGAGCTCCGAATTCGGGTAAGTGTGAGGTAGTTTACATTAACATGCTTGCTTTGCATGAAAAATGCCTTACCCGCCGCTATTTTCTTCACATCTTCCACCTCCTGAAGGGCCTTATGGGCCTCGGCCTTGGTGGCTTTGGCACTTTCGAGAGCCGAGGCAAGCTCGGACTCTCGAGTCTTAGAGTCACGCTCCAAACTCTCATGCTTTTCCATGAGAGCCTGGAACTCTTGCCGAACCACCGCCACCTGCGCCTCCTGCTTTTCTCGCTCCATCCGTTCCACGGCCGCATTATGTTCGGCCGCGGACATGGCCTCCTTCAGGGCTGCCACCTCGTTCGTTTGCCCCTGCGGTACCCATGTTATCCTTGTTATTTTTTTATTGCAACCTAAATCCTTTTCTGTAAGGTAACTATTCAAAGTGGTGTAACTCACCTTCTTTGTCCAAGAGCTGCTTCTTGGCACGGCCGAGCTCTTGCTCAGACCGCTCAAGCTCCTGCTTCAAAGCACCGACCTCCGCAATCTGTGCGGCAGAGGTCAGCAGTGCAGCCTACACACCCATATTGACATAATTTTTTAGCAACCCTGCGTATATCTTTTTTTTCTTCAGATTCTCAATCCGGCTTTTCTTTTCGAACACCGAACCGAGCATCAGGGGCTACTATCTATGCGGTATTACATTACATAATTTTAACTTCTTACCTCAAAGCCTGTTAGAAGGCTACTGCAGGCTTCGGACAGCCCGCTCTTGGCGAGCTGCACCTTCTGAATCACCACACTCATGATAGTGCGGTGTTCTTCCTTGATGGAAGCGCCTTGGAGCGCCTCCAACAAACTGTCCGGCGCCTCCGGTTGGACGGAGGCCGCCGGCGTCATGGTCTTGCCCTTCTTGCGAAGGGGCCGCCGGCCAGACTCCAGAACCACTGCGGGTTCCGATGTGGAGTGCGGCGCAAAGTACGGGAGGCCGCCTTGTGGCGCCTCCGGAGCCTCCCCCTGATGGGTCCCTTCCTGGGACCCCACCTCGGCGTCCTCAGTGGCGCGAGGGGTGGAGGCCGTCGGGATGGAGTCCACATCCGACGGAGCCAATGACCCGCTCGATGAAGCGGGGAGATCATCATCGGCCGGACTGTAGGCAATATGCGGCATTAGAAGGACGCTATGTGACATAACAAGAAATTATAAATCATTCAGGAATCCGGGTACTTACGATCTCGCCCGAGGCCTGGCCCTTGAAGGCCATTCTTCCTCGCCAACATTGATGTTGGCGGAGCTGTCCGGGGGAATAGTCCTTCCCTTCTTGGACCCTTCGGCCTCCCCTGTTGGGGAAGCCTTCCTCTTCCTCTCTCCCTCCTCTAGGAGAGAGTCCTCTTTCTCCTCCTCGTTTTCGGGGGAGGAGTCCGCCTCGGAGTCGTCGGACACCTGAAAACGGGAACTCTTTCGAGTACCCGTGGACTCCTTCTTGGCCTTCTTCTCCGGCACCACGTGCGGTGCCGAGACCAGCAGCCTCGCTAGACGGGTGTCTACTGGGTCTTCTGGCATGGGAGCCGGGCAGTTGATCTGCTCCGCCTTCCTCATCCAGTCCTGTGAAAGGAAAGGGGGAAATCAAAACCTGCATAGAGTCAAACTATGAAAAGCAAGTGTCCCGTAAAGGGGTAGAATCACTTACCTCGTCAGCTTGGCGCTGCGAGCGGAATCCGCGATCTTCAGTCGCGGATGTGGGGGCTTTGGCGCCCTTAAACAGCACCCTCCAAGCGCCTTCGTACGTCGTGTCGAAGAGCCCGCTCAATGCCTGGTGCTGTTCCGGATCAAACTCCCACAGATTGAATGCCCTCTCTTGGCATGGGAGAATCCGGCGGACGATCATGACTTGGACCACGTTAACGAGCCTGAGCTTCTTCACCAGCTTCTAGATACAGGCTTGGAGTCCCGTCACCTCCTCCGAACTATCCCACAGCAAGCCCTTCTTTTTCCAGGAGGTGAGCTGCGTGGGGATACCAGATCTGAACTCGGGGGCCGCCGCCCATGTAGGGTCGCGCGTCACGGTGATATAGAACCACCCCGATTGCCATCCCTTGACGGATTCCACGATCATGGAAATCCAGGCCGTAGTAGAACATGAGCATCCAGACAAAGGGGTGAAGTGGAAAGCCCAGTCCGCGGAGGAAATGGGGAAGAAAAACGACCCTCTCATGGGGCCTGGGGGTGGGGATGAGGTGCCCCTCGTCGGTCAGCCGGTGCGCGATGTCGCCGGACAGATAGCCGGCGTCGTGCAGCCTTTCGATGTGCTCCTCCGTAACGGAGGAGGTCATCCACTTGCCTCCCGCTCCGGACATGGTCGGAGAAGGTCGAGACGAGATGCGCGAACTTGGGCGCTGGAGCTCAAGTTCGCGGAGATGGATAAGCAAAGGAGGAAGAAGGCGTAGGTGAAAAGGTGAATCCTTATCCCTTATATTTAGGCGGACGAAGACTATGCGTCCCCACCTGCCTGGTAAAACTCGCTTATCTCCCAAGCGTCACCATCAATGGCACGGTTGGGTTACCCACGTCCGTATTGATGAGAATCCCGGATTAAGGGGAAGCACGATCTCTGCTTCGACAAGACGTGCAACCGCTTCGCTAAATGCGCTGAGGTGGTAAAATAAAAAAACATAATGGCTTGGTAGTGGTGTGACGTCACGCCGCAAAAAACGTCAGCAGATTGAACTTGTGTATATTTGTATATTATTCTCTCTATGGTGGAATGTGGAATTTATTTTGCAGAGCCGGACACTATCCTGGTGTTCACAATCTTCTATGAATTATTCGGAGGAGGAACCCGCCTTGCAATGCCGAACAATATGCGCGCCAGACTCATCGTCATTGAAGCCTGGTTCAGGTGCTACTGAGGGACTCCTGGATTGGGGGGGTGTCCGGATAGCCGGATTACCATCATCAGCCGAACTATCATCGGCCGGACTATCATCATCGACCGGACTCCAAGACTATGAAGATACAAGATTGAAGACTTCGTCCCGTGTCCGGATGGGACTTTCCTTGGCGTGGAAGGCAAGCTTGGAGATAAGGATATGTAGATCTCCTACCATTGTAACCGACTCTATGTAACCCTAGCCCTCTCCGGTGTCTATATAAACCGGATGGCCCTAGTCCATAGGACATACATTACAACAATCATACCATAGGCTAGCTTCTAGGGTTTAGCCTCCTTGATCTCGTGGTAGATCCACTCTTGTAAACATCCACAGTATCAATATCAATCAAGCAGGACGTAGGGTTTTACCTCCATCAAGAGGGCCCGAACCTGGGTAAAACATCGTGTCCCTTGTCTCTTGTTACCATCCGCCTAGACGCACAGTTCGGGACCCCCTACCCGAGATCCGCCGGTTTTGACACCGACACCCGCAATATTGGAGGATTTGACAAGCATTGCTTTATATTATTGAAAGCATATCGTTGCTTTGCCCCCCAAGTAAATTCGGCTTCATTCTTTAGCCGAAGTAGAGGAACAAACGATTCAATTTTCCCTGCAAGGTTAGATATGAATCGTCTCAAGTAATTAATTTTTCCTAACAACTTTTGCACATCCCTTTTACACGTGGGTTCCTCCAAATTTCGAATTGCCTCCACTTTCTTGGGGTCAATCTCTATGCCATTTTCATGAATTATGAAGCCTAAAAACTTACCAGCCGACACGCCAAAAGCACATTTGAGTGGGTTCATTTTTAACCCATACCGGCGCATCCTTTCAAAAGCTAATATCAAATCGGCTAAATGATGATCAAACCCATCCGATTTAACAACTATGTCATCAATATATATTTCTAATACAATGCCTAGAAGATCATGAAAAATTAAATTCATAGCACGTTGATATGTAGCACCGGCATTTTTTAACCCAAATATCATAACGACCCACTCAAATAAACCAACAAAACCTAGGCAATGAAAAGCAGTCTTAGACATATCTTGTTCGGCCATAAATATTTGATTGTAACCTGCATTACCATCTAAAAAGCTAATTACTTTATGTCCCGATGCATCATTAATAAGCATATCGGCTATAGGCATAGGATATTCATCTTTCGGAGTAGCTTTATTCAAATCCCTAAAATCAACACATATTCTAATATTACCAGTATCCTTTTCCACGGGCACAATATTAGAAACCCAAACTGCATATCTACAAGGCCGAATAAACATAGCTTTTAACAGCCGATCAACCTCTTCTTTGATGCGGTCATACAAATTAGGATTGAAACTTCTACGAGGTTGTTTATGCGGCCTAAAACCGGATTTAATAGGTAATCTATGTTCTACTAAATCTCTACTCAAACCGGGCATCTCAGTATAATTCCAAGCAAAGCAATCAACGAATTCTTTAAGTAATAAACGTACCTTATTTTTCTGATCGGCTTTCAAGCTAGCTTTGATAAATGTAGGCCTCGAGATACTTCCATCACTAATATTAATTTCTTCAAGTGGATCAGCCGATGAGAATCCTTGTCCAAGCTTTTCCATGTCATCAAAATCTTCAATTTTTTCATGCATATCGCTCTTTCCGGAACGATACTCCTGCGTGCGTCTTTGTAGCCACTCAATGCTATCGTATTTATTCATCATTTATATAGATAAATAATTAAGCCGAGCTATGTCAGCCGGCTGTGCATTTATAGGTACAAAACCATCTCTACCGATATTGATATAATCATAATCCGATAAATCCCTACCGGTCAAACATCGCATGTTACCGTGTTGCCAATCAACCGGTGCCTCAGTCAAAGCAATGCAAGAAGAATTGTCTGCCTCAATCACCTCGACATCATCATTAACCCATTGAATTAAGCATTGATGAAGAGTAGAAGGGATGCAGCAATTTGCATGAATCCTGTCGCATCCCAAAAGAATATTATACCGGCCTTTGACATCAACAACAAAAAATGCAGTCGACAATGTTTTGCTTCCGACTGTGAGCTCCATAGAAATAACACCCTTAGCCTCGGACAATTCTCCTGAGAACCCACTAAGTCCCATGTTGGTCTTCATTAACTCGCTCTCTTTTCGGTTCAATTTAGAAAATACCGAAAAGGGCATAATATTAACACCTGCACCACCATCAACGAGCATGCGACCAATAGGCTTATCATCAATGTGACCTCTGATAAATAATGGCTTTAGATGCTGCCCATGCTTCTCTGGTTTCTCAAATCTAGCATTCTTTGGCCCAAGAACAAGTTCAACAATTTCTGCCTCGGGCACGCGAAATTCAGCAGGCAATGCGAACACCATATTAACATCCATATCAGTTGGTGCATCTTTATTATTCTCTGGATTTTCTGCAATAATGATGTCATCCGTATTTTTATTTTCCTCTAATGTGATGCGCTTCTCCTTCCAAGTCTTTGTAGGCATCATTGGTTTATCCTGATTGAACCATCTATCGCGCTTCTTCTCAGCTATCTCTTCCTTTATTTCCAATGTCCGCAGTCGCTGTACACGTCGTTTTTGAGTGTGGGTAAGTCCATTCGGGCACCACTGCGGTGCTGGTTTAGTTCCTGGCGCGACAGACTTAATTTGGTTGCCCCCCGGGTCCTTCGGCCTATACTGACGTACTTTTATTTTTCTGGCAAACATTTCATCTCCGGCCAAAAAACTTCTCTGCTGATCATATACGGTACTGGATTTAAATCCCTGGCTGCGTATATTGCCTGAGTCCCAACGTGTAGATGTACTAGTATTAGACTTGAAACTCCTCGGAGGCAAACTCTTGGACGTTCCTGTGCAACAATTTTTTATGATCAAATCAGCTTGTGTGCTAGCCGATTTAGCCTTCTGAATAGTACGTGAGGATATACCACCCGGCCGTGCATGCGGGTTATGCCCAGAATTAGTTTGCTTTTCAAATTGATTAGACTGGCCAGCTTGCTGCAACTTTACGCCATTACTTTTCTCCTCTGTACCGAGAGCTTCTTTTGAGACACTGCTTGTTTCTGTACAATTGACAACACCTTCATCTGACTGGTGTTCCGCTATTTTTAGACCATGATCAACATCCAAATCATCTGAATTTTTTGCTGCTTTAGTTTCATCACGCTTCACCGGCATCCATACGCGCTTGTAGTTGCCCTTATAGTTGTTGCACTCTGCACTGCGTACCGGTGATAGACCTCCTTGAATCTCGATGGCGTTATGTGATCTAGCCTCCTCATTGAAACGAGCCCTTTTCTCATGTACGTTTGGTCTGAACATAGGCGTCGGCAGGATCCATCCTGGCTGAAAATAGCCTGCTGGCCCTGTAGGATATGGCGCCCAAGGGTTAAACCCCCATGGAGGAAACTGCGGATACATAGGAGGTGCACAACTCCAATATGTCAGCTCCATTGCAAAATATGGCTGTTGGTCATATGCACTTCCTTGCCATTGCTCATGATTGTGAGGTCCAGAAGGAGATCTAGGATGCTTATTACCTCCGAGCCGATTAAACACATTGTTAGTCTTGCGTGAGGTATATTTTTCCAACAACATGCTAACTGTCGGCTTTGGCCTTGGAGCTTGTCTCCTTCCTTCGTTGACTTTCCACACTCCTATTTCTGGATTTTTTGGTTTAATCATCCTTGGAGGGGCACTATTATCAACAATATTTTTCTCTCTTGCGGATTCGGCCTGATCCGATCGAATAAGCATTTTTTTACTCTCAAGCTCGACCATATTGATAGGAAAAGGGTCGCTGTCGAGCTTCATCTTAGGACCTTCTGTAAACGTCAATCATCCTTCATTGATGGCCGATTGCACCTGTCGACGAAACACGTTACAATCATTAGTAGCATGAGAAAAAGAATTGTGCTACTTACAATAAGCTCTTCTACCCAATTCTTCTGGAGGTGGAATTACATGACCCTCTCTCACTCTAATTAATTTATTCTGCAATAACATATCAAAAATTCTATCACACTTGCTAACATCAAAAGTGTATTTAATTTCATCTCTTCTAGCAGGTGTAGGTTTCAAAGCAGAACATGCAAAAGGTTTTGACTTTGGCGCTTGAACCCATTCGGCTACACATATATTAACATCATCCTCACTAGCCGAATCACTATCATAATCTAAGGCATTAACCACATGATTATCTTTCTCTTTATTTCTGTTATATTTAAACCAGCTATATTGTTTAATTTCCTTAGCCCGGTTTTCTTGCGCCAAAGCCTTCTGCAAAACTTGGTTAACATCTAAAAATTCTTGCCCTTCTAGTTTATCCTTAATATGGGCGAGTAAACCCGAAAAGGCAAGATCGGCTAAATCCTTTTTGGCTATGGTTAAGCTGAAACATCGGTTTTTGACATCCCTAAACCTCCTAATATAATCATGAACATGCTCATTATATTTCTGCCTTACCATAGTTAAATCTGAAAGCCGAAGTTCTATTTCACCGCTATAAAAATACTCATGAAATTTTTGCTCCAATTGTGCCCACATTGAAATAGAATTAGGAGCAAGCGATGTAAACCAAGTAAATGCAGTACCAGATAGAGATAAAGGAAATAATTTTAATCTAAAGACATCCGATGTGCCGACCTCGCTGCATTGTGCTAAAAATTGTCCCACATGCTCAAAAGTAGATCTACCATCTTCTCCCGTAAATTTAACAAAATCTGGAATTCAAAAACCACGAGGATATGGTGTCGAGTCAAAATAATCAGGGTATGGTTTTTGATATGCACGTGCTCTACCCTTAGGTTCTAAACCAAATTCTCTAAGTATATTAGCAAGCTGATCCTTAAAATTATTATTGGGCTGTAGAGAACTGGCTTGTGGAGCACATGAAATACCAACACGTGGTGGAAATTCCGGCAAAGAAATTGGAGCATGCGAAGTTTGCAACGGAGACCCACTAAAATATGAATCAGGTACTGGACCATACGGAACCCCGGTACCGACAGGCGGCAGTGGTGGCGTACTATATGCTACTGTTTGATAACTAGGTTGCTGCAAATTAGAATTAAAACCAAAACTTCGGTTATTGTTATTGTGATTTTGTGGAACCGAAGTCGAAAGAATAGGAGCAGTAGTACTAGGAACTAAGTTATTAGCCGAACTACCAACATAGTTCCGGGCATCCAGATTATTGTTTAAAGGAACGTGAGGCTGCATAGCATTAGCCGATGCACTAGGCGTATGTATATTACTTGGAAAATTGTTAAATCTGCTATTGTCTGGTGGCATCGGTCTTTTTCCAGAATACTCATCATTGACTTGCAGCACTAATGAGCGTACATGACCAGGTAGACATTTTTCAAGATCTTTATTAAACTGCTCCTTAAATTCATCAAGTCTATTAGCTACTGCTTGAGTAATTATACGTGTCGTATTTTCCATATCAGAACCACATTTACTAGCTACGGACACATCAATTAGATGAGCAATTTCTTCGGTTGAGTTTTTTACCTGAGCATCGGAAGGGCTCGGAACTACCTTTTTAACGACGCCGTTCCTCGTCTTCGCGTATCCAGCCAACTTGAGCTTCAACCACTGAACCCTTTCTTTCTCAAGCTCCTCTTCAAGCTCGCGCCGAACATCTTCCGACAGATCATCGAGTGTGACGGCGATGACATTCTCCGAGTCGATGTCGCTCCCGTTCTTGGACTTGGTACTCATCGTGTGCTTCTTCTTCTTCTCGTCCCCAGCGGAGTCGCCAATTGTGTTGGCACGGAAAATCGCCGCACAACACCAGGATATTTGTCGTGCTTTCGTGACGACGAACGGTTTCTTTACGAGCAAAGCAAAAAAGATTTCCTCGCTTTCGTGGAGGAGAAACGACCGTTTTACAGCACAAAACGGCAAAGATCAACCAAACCCTAGGGCTGCTAGGGCTCGGCAGGAAGTAGCGATAGAAAATAGACGTACGTGAAAAAGTAGTTTGTGTTGATAGATCGATTGCATGGGGTTTTCCAATCGGCCATGGCCTTACATATATATGGCACGCTGGACTTGGTGTATAATATTACAACTCTGAAGCTAAAACCGATCAGGACTAGCCTTTCTTGATTCGGTTACCATGTAGCATACTTCTACAAAAAATATACTTGCCAATCTAAGTACATAACAAATCTAGGCCATATCCACATACATGCAGTCTTGCATATATGAATAAAGTATTCCGGCCACGTCGCCATCACACTAAATATAGTGTCTAAGCATATGTATAAAACCCTAAACCCTAAATATTAAATATTCCGGCAACGTCGCAAATTAAACTGGATAATGGCCATCAGGACTAAGCATACTTCTTCATATACGTAGATATATATCACTTGCATGCATCACGCCGATGGTCCAGTATAGCATATGATTCTTCTTAGGACTTGTATCTTCACCTTCCATGAAATTTCCTGTGGCAAGTACTTCAACAATGCATTAACCGATCAGCTTGTTAAATCATTGATTTAATTTGGCTCATCACATACTAAGTAGCCAAATTATACCATAAACACCATGATCGAAGGAGGAAGAAAGAAGATGGACGGCGAAGGAGTTTCCTCGGAGCAACGGGCGTCGCAGTGCGTCGGTTGCAAAGAGCGGAGCAAGAGCAAAGGGACAGGAGGGCGTGAGCGAGAATGATGTCCGCCGCCCCCCTGCCGTCCTCAATTTATAACCCTCGATTTGAACGTAGGGGAGTGGGATCATCTGCAAGCGCCCGTTCCACTACACTGCGATATGTGCGCACGTACACGCGTAGTAACTTCCCGGGGAAGAGCTACCAGCCCCGGGCGCCGCAATAAATCCGCATGCATGGGACAAGGGCGCGCGGTGGCGGGCCCCAGCCCGTCGCCCAGTCCCGTCATGCCTGTGGCCTATCAGGCCCCTCCGATTTCCGGGCACCACGTGGCGCCCGCGCGAAGCCCGTGGGATTGCCCCAAGATTTCAGGCCCCTTCGACGGACTCCTCGGTTCCCGTCAGGACCGGGATGCCGCGATCCGGTTTTCGGGAAAATCGGCACACAGCGGGTGTTGCCGGACCCGGCACTCGCAGAATCCGCCTTGCTTAAGGGAGAAACTGCGAAGTCCCACTCATCTGAAGACGGCGGACCTTCACAGCTTCGGGGAGTACTGTCGGGGGGATGGACCCTGGACGGGCAACGGAACCCAGATCCTCTTCAAAAACAACGGGGCTGGCACCACCCCTCAAACCGGCATGCGCTTGGCCAGGTCACTCGACCCGGCCAAGCCCCACAACCCGACCAAACTCTCCGACCCGGCAAGACGTGACTACTCGGCCTGAACAACTAGCGCAAGACAGCCGAACCCGGCACCACCAAAGCTTCCTCAACAAGCCAGCTCCACCCGTGGCGTGTTCTGCAATCCGGCCATGGGTTAGCTCCCGTCCCATCCAGGCCGTATGATGGGACGAGTCTTCAATCAACAATGACCAAGGCAACAGTGCCCCGCCCATGCCTCTGGTCAGCCGGAGCATGGCAACAGTGCCCCTCACCTACCCACTGACCAGGGCCGGCGTGGCTACAGTGCCCCCGCCCTAACCGCTGATGACAGCAAGCGGCAACCTGATGGAGAGCCACTGTACACGACTCGACTCGGCCACACCTTGACGATCGACAAGACGGTGCACAGTCCCCCTAGGCATGCGGGGCCCGCGCCTAGGGCAACCCAGGGAACCGCAAGCCCTCAGCGGGACCCAGCCCGGGTCCCCGTACACCAACAATGCGGACCCACCGACTTATAACATTACGATTGTACCCCTGGGGGGTTGGTCTATAAACCCCCCCAGGAGCCCACGCTCATATAGGCATTTAACGAGAGAAAGACAAGCAAGCACACCATCGAAACAGCGATACCAGAGAGAAGGAGCAGCCCAAGCCTTGGCCAGCTTCCTTCCATCCCCCATACAGCTCCAGGAGCAACATTGTACTATCGAACATCCAGCTACACTAGGCAGGACTAGGGGTGTTATCTCTCCGGAGAGCCCCGAACCTGGGTATGTCCGGCGTCCAGCGCCCGCTCATGCCAACCTCGCCTCCGGAGCCCACCAGCGCCGTCAAGCCTCCTCCTCTCTTTAGACATCCCTTGCCATCTTCCGTGCGCCCACCACGACACTACTGTACTCCCTCATGTTGTTGCAATATGGTGGTTTCCAGAAGATGCTAGTCTTTGATAGGACTAGCTTCTCTCCCTCTTATTCTGGCATTCTGCAGTTAGTCCATAGATACTACCCTTTCATTGATATCGATGCATAAGTAGTGTAGATCCTTGCTTGTGAGTACTTTGGATGAGTACTCATGGTTGCTTTGCTACCCCTTTTCCCCCTTCTTTCTTCTTTCTGGTTGTTGCAACCAGATGGTGGAGTCTAGGAGCCAGATGCCACCTTTGACGACTGCTACGACCCCGAGGGTGCCTACTACCTTGTGACGGACGCCGATGACCAGGAGTAGTTAGGAGGCTCCCAGGTAGGACGCCTTGCCTTTTCGATCATGTTGCTTTTGTGCTAGCCTTCTTAAGGCAAATTTGTTTAACTTATGTCTGTACTTAGATATTGTTGCTTCCGCTGACTCGTTGTATTCAAGCTGATGTATTCGAGCCCGCGAGGCACCTGGCTTGTAATATAAAGCTTATATTATTTTAATTTGTGTCTAGAGTTGTGTTGTGATATCTTGCTGTGAGTCCCTGATCTTGCTCGTACACATTTGCGTGTATGATTAGTGTACGATTGAATCGGGGGCGTCACACCCACCAGGTGGCCACAACCCACTTGGGCGCGCAGGGAGCCTAGGCGCGCACTGGTGGGTTGTGCCCTCTTCGGCCCACCACCGGTGCCTATCTTCTGGTATATAAGTCATTTTGACCTAGAAAAAATAAGGGGGGAGACGTTCGGGATGAAGCGCTGCCGCTTCGAGGTGGAACTTGGGCAGGAGCACTTTCACTCTCCGACGGAGCGATTCTGCTGGGGGAACTTCCCCCCTGGAGGGGGAAATCATCGTCATCATCATCACCAACAACTTTCCCATCTTGGGGAGGGCTATCTGCATCAACATCTTCACATCACCAACTCCTCTCAAACGCTAGTTCATCTCTTGTGTTCAATCTTTGTATCAAAACAATAGATTGGTGCCCGTGGGATACTAGTAGTGTTGATTACATCTTGTAGTTGATTACTATATGTTTTATTTGGTGGATGATTATATGTTCAGATCCATTATGATATTCAATACCCCTCTTATCTTGAGCATGTTTATCATTTGTGAGTAGTTACTTTTGTTCTTGTGGTCACGGGAGAAATCATGTT
Organism: Triticum aestivum; assembly: GCF_018294505.1. Lineage (NCBI taxonomy): Eukaryota > Viridiplantae > Streptophyta > Magnoliopsida > Poales > Poaceae > Triticum > Triticum aestivum. The sequence continues at coordinate 531,764,829 of NC_057795.1, forward strand.
GCAAGTAATCATGTGAACTTGATATGTGTTCGATATTTTGATGGTATGTATGTTGCCATTCTCTTAGTGGTGTCATGTGAACGTCAACTACGTGACACTTCACCATATTTGGGACTAAGGGAATGCATTGTGGAGTAGTTATTAGGTGGTGGGTTGCGAGAGTGACAGAAGCTTAAACCCCAGTTTATGCGCTATTCTGTAAGGGACCGATTGGATCCAAAAGTTTAATGTTATGGTTAGAATTTATTCTTAATACTTTTCTCATAGTTGCGGATTCGTGCGAGAGGGTTAATCATAAGTAGGAGGTTTGTTCAAGTAAGAACATCACCTAAGCACCGGTCCACCCACATATCAAATTATCAAAGTACCGAACACGAATTGAGCCAACATGATGTCACGATCTTGATGTATCATGGGCTTTGTTAATATAGTCGGATCATATGGTGTTGCCCCTCTCTATCTTGTGATGAATTGAGTTTTCCCTTTGAGATTTCGTTTTATCGAATTTAATACTTTTATGGATTTAAGAGCACTTGATATATGTCTTGCAAATGAATACTCGTGGTGACAATGGGGTATCATATTGATCCACTTGATATATGTTTTAGCACTCAACTCGTGGATTCCCGAGGTGACATTGGGGTAATCTATGCATAGGGGTTGATGCACGTTCTTGTCTTTGTTTCTCCGGTAGAAATCTTGGGGCACTCTTTGAGGTTCTTTGTGTTGGATTCAGTATTATGAATCTGAAATTGTTTGTTGCATATAGTATAATTAACTCACGGGTACTCGCGGTGACATTGGGGTATCTAGGTGACATTAGAGTTGGTTGATATGTATCATATGGTGTTATTTTAGTACGAACTCTTGATTTGATCGATCGGAAAGAATAGCTTGTTGTTATTTTCATTACAAAAAAATACACTTCCATGATGATACGTGTTTGTCACAGTAGGTCGCATTTTCTGTCATGCATGTACATCCATGACGATTTTATGATAGAATCAAGATAGTCATACATGTGCTGTCGTAGAAGTGTTCCATGACATTACCAAAATTATCATCATGGTAGTGTCCACTTCCATGACGATAAATCATGCGTCACAGAAGTGCTTTAATCAAGGGTGACCAACATGTGGCATCCACCATAATGGAACGTCGTTAAGCTATCGGGTCCAGTTTTGGATCCGATAACCCGTTAATAGCCCGGACCAATGGGAAACTTCCATGTGTAAAATTCTGATTGGCCGGAGGAAACACGTGCCAGCTCGTCAGTGGGCCAGATGTTGCCCGTCCATTGGAGGAGACATGCCTATGATAGGTCAACACGTGGCAGGGCCCAACAGAGGCCCATGTAGGTTAAAAAGGCCGGCCCAGTCAAAGGCCCATAGTACTTACTCAGGTACTAGTGGACCAGCCCAATAACGGCCAGTTTAATAAAGGACCATTTACAACCCGAAGCCAGATCTGGCCTGTTAATTGTTCGCTGAATATTTGGGCCCAGTTACAGCCCAATGACTTTCGGCCTATTAGAGGCCCGATGTAGACATGGGCCCATTACAGCCCGGTGTGTCTTTCGGCCTGGGAATTGCCTGTGCTGCCCATGGGCCATATATGGTCTGAAGCGACATCTGGCCCACTAACGGCCCATGATAAAGGTGGCAACAGTTCAGCCCATCGTGACTTTGGGCCTGTTAAAGGCCTATCGTATAATTCGGCCCGTTGATGCATGTACTAAGCTTTCGGCCTCTTAAAGGCCCATGATATCAGTGGGCCAACTAAGGCCCGAGATATGTTTCGGCCTGGTAATAACACGTCATATAACTGGGCCCAAAAAGGCCCGATCTACATTTCAGCCTACTGAAAGCCCGTCGACGACTAGGGAAAATTGAGGCCCAACATGCATTTCGGCCTACTAAAGGCCCATGGTTCCATCTGGGCTGTAACAGGGCAGTAGAATATTCATCCTGTTATTGGCCCAACGCTACCTGGGCCAAACTAAGCGCTGGGTCCACAAAAGGCCTAACTAAAATTTGTGCTGAATATAGGCCTGAGTAAGTTGTGGGCCTGGCGCAAAGTGTGAAGGCCCCAATCATTTGGGAGCAAGAAAGATGCAGGCCGACCAAATTGTGGCCCGCTAAAAACCAGGCCCGTTAGAGGCGAATGTTTCGGCCCGGTCGACTACATCAGATTTTTTCAGATAGCGAATGATGGTAGTAACTAGTAGGAATTAAGAACAAACCTACTCTATACAATAAAGAAATTACGGCATAGTAACTATGAATAAACCTACACTATACAATAAAGGATTTATGGTATATTACATCCAACGGGCATTGAAGTTAGCCACCAGTGATCATAAAGCGCAACGAGGAAGCAGAATACAAAAACTGGGCACCATTGCAGGGTAAAAAAATAATCCTAAACCGAGACCACTTCCAAGAAAATCCAAGAGAGGTTCTCATTGGTGTTCTCCACGATCTTTCTTATATATAAGACATCAAGTCGAAGTTGAGTTGCAGAATACCTTTCTGCTAGAATTTGGGACTGAAGTAGTCGAACTGATTCAGACAGCGAATTTTGTGACCTTGTCTGACTGCTACTCTCAAGTAACTTGAACACTGCATCAAGACAATACTTTGGGGTTGTCTCGCTATCTTCAAGATGTTTTTCCTTCTTTGCTACAATATATGTTGGGTTTGTCTCACAGCCTTCAGCAGACTTGTGCATGCCATCAAGCATATCACCCTAAAACAAGCAGAGAGATGACAGGCTTTGCACGTGTATAAACAAAGATGATAACTGTGTTGTCAATTCGGTCCATTTTTAAATTAGAAAATAAAGAGTAAGTTGAAAATATATAGCATAATTTGGCATTGTTCATAATGCGGGGAGCTTCACCACACTACTGGATTACCACATCAACATAACAAGCATAGATGAAGGGCAAAGACAATTCTTGTATCTATTTTGGCTAATGTGCATGACATGCTGTTCGTATCACCAGCCAAGTCAGTAAGATAAAACAGGAGATGACAAGGTGCAAACTTGGGATGCTTCACCACACACTGGATTATAGATCCAAAAAAACAAGCATACATATAGGGAGTATTGAGTAATGTGCATGAATAAGGAATTTGGTTTTACAAGTAAAACTTAGAACTTACGATTCTTGCGAAAATGCATTTTGATAGAAACAACAAACTAAACAGCAAAAAACAATAGGGTGTATAAGCAAATTAAACAGCAGTTGAGGATAAAGGCTTTAGAAGGACTGACTTACATTAACAGTTAACACCGGCTTTATAATGCCCTTCTCCATGTCAAGGGAAGGATAACTGAATAATTTCCGCACATAATCTTCATAAGCATTGCATGTACTCTACATTTGTAGAGAGTAATTATAGATATGATAATACTGGAAGGGACAGAGGATAATGAAGATAAGATGCAGATTGATGCTACATAATCAACTACCAATCCCTGAAGTACAAGCGTTACAGGACAAAATGCACTAACAAGAGCAATGAGCTACACTTCTGCACTGGCATTGTCTATGTATTCTACTTTTTGGTAAGATTAAATATAGATCTGATCTTTTTTAGTAAATGGTGGGCGAGGGAGATAAGATGCAGAATGCTATACAATGAACCAATCCCTCTTCCCATAATACAAGAGTGTTTTTAACACTGGTGTACTATACAAAACATTCTTATATTATGGGAGAAGGGAGTAGCTGTTAATGTAAGTACAATGATAGACGACGTTCAGTCCTTACAAGAGGACTGCAGAGCTAAACCACTTCAAAATCATTGGGTTGATTCTAAATTTATGTAAGAGTCCATACCGATCTTATAATGTCCACCAAATGGACGATAACGAGGCTAACATGTGAAGTAATGCTAGATAATCAAACAACTATGAAAGTAAGTATGGTCATACAGGGCAAGAGATACTCACAAGAGCAATGCAGTGTGCAGTATAGTTGCGAGATTCTGTGGTGCCTTGAGAATGAATGTTATTCTGCTAACAGTTTTCGTACAAGTGAGATGTTAAGGCAAATGCAGAAATGTAGTTCAAATTGTGATGTGATATCATAGGCAGTACCTTAGGCTGTAGACGAGACCAATGTGTAAAAAGATTATTCAAATCACCGTCGGATAAATGTAGCACCTGAGACTTTATAGAAATTTCATTTAGAGGCTTGCCATCGAAGTGCGCTTGCCTCAGGTAGGAACGATACTTCATCAAAGAGTGCTTGAAAATCGCAACCAACCCTTGCTCGTCTTGACAATCCAGTTTGGTCCTCACCTATTTAAAAGAATGAAATCTTGTGTCTTCTGTCAGCAGAAACATATGTAGTAATTACCATGAATAACATTAGTACATTACTTACACGTAAGTTGCGGAGGAAGACTAGAAATTGTTCTGTGTCTACAGTATAATCTTTCCATGAAGGAAAGATGCGCACAAAGTTCCTGACAACAATATAAGCTTCGTCTTCTAAACTGGGAAGAAATGGAACAGGGGTCCTATTTGCTGCAATTGGGGTTCTCTCTGGTTTGAAAAGGGATTTGGCAAGTGGATTTGGTGTACTCTTTGCTGGAATGGGGGTTTTGCATCATAGAGCTGGTGCTACGTCAACTGGCATCATCATACTGTTTGCTGCAATTGGGCTCTGCTGAGTTGGGGCATCAGAAATGACCAGTGTAGTAGGGCTAGAATCTGCTAGAGTTGGGGTGTTTTGTGGGTCAAGTGATATTGCAACTACACCTAATGGGATGTTGTAAGTGCATCAGTTCCCCTTAGTGATTTTGGTGTATTGAAGACTTATAGGTTAAGGGACTAATATGTTTTTGAGTGTACACATGCTCTATAAGTCGATGAGGAGTTTGATATTTATAATCAAAGTCGACCCCTAAATATGTATGTCTTCAGCTGAAGACTTTGGTTCTCCTGAAGATTTTGAAAGTGAAGAAATTGGTGTGACCTTGAAGACTTGGATATTCATGCAAGGATTATGATGCGTGAATACTTTTGTTTTCAAAGTCTCCTTTTCTCTTTCTTGGGTCATAGGAAACACCATACTGTTAAAGGGGGTCAAGGTAATACTAATGAAACTGATTCCCAAGTGATGCTCATCCCAAAATCCTACACCTACCCAATCCTTTCGAGTGAAGCCGTTGAAAATCTCATATTAGTTCAGTCAATTTCTTCAGTGACAGAGGGAAAGTTCTTCTTATCGCTGAGGAATTTGTTCTGACTAAGGAGTTAGGAATTCGCCAGTGTGGATTGCCTACATAGTGACAAACATGATATCCCTGAGGAATTCTAACCTCACATATCCGACCGTTGCTGTGCTATGCGCCAACTGTCCAAAAATCCACCTAACGGTCATATCATTGAAGGGCATTTATCTCTTGTCATGTCGGGCAGTTCCCTAGGCTATAAATAGCTGCCCCCTACAACCACTAGCTAGTTGGCTGCTCTGAGAGAAACTAAAACTTGTCATTGAGGGCATCCCATCCTCCGAGGACTTTGGGTGAATATCATCAAGTGAGGAAAACCCAAATCCCAAACCCAAACACCTACAGACAGTTAGGCGTCATGGTCTGAGCATCCAAGAGGAATTGTGGATCGCCGAGTGACAAGTCTGTGAAGGTTTGGAAGTCACCTGTGAAGACTTACCATGAGTGTTGAGCGAGGTCTGTGTGACTTTAGCTCAAGGACAATACAGTGAGGACTGTGTGTCCGGGACTGTGTGTCCTCGAGTTTAAATACTCAGCCACTCCAACCAGACGTACAACTGTCACAGCAGTTGGAACTGGTCTACCAAATTATTATCTTCACCAAGCCTACTGGTTCTATTTCCTCAACCCTTCCATTTCTTCATTCACGTGTTGATGAACTTGATCATTACTGTTTGAAGACTTTAACTGAAGACTTTCTCTATTTCCTCAATCCAATTCCTTCAGTCACATTGTCTTCAGCCTGTTTATCCTGTTTTCACGCTATTTGTACTCTCTGCTTGTTTTCATTTCATCATGATGACTATGTTGTTGCTCTATTATGCTTATGCCCGAGTACTTATTCCACTGCTAGTGTATTGTTACTTAGGAATTTGTTCACCTAGAAATTCCTCAGTGATGAATTTGTAAAAATCGCCTATTCACCCCCTCTAGTCGATATAACGCACTTTCAATTGGTATCAGAGCAAGGTAATCCCTTGTTCTATGTGATTTGGGTTTAACCACATAGAGTTCTAGTTATGTCAACTGCAGGAATGATCAAGGTCTCGGCTGGATGTCCTACCTTCGATGGGATGGACTACCCCTACTGGAAGAACAAGATGCGCATGCATCTTGAGGCAATTGATAACGATCTCTGGTATGTTGTGGAAAATGGTGTTCCCTTAGTCACTCTGTCTGTGAATGCTACTGATGTGAAGAGATTCAAGCAACTCGATTCTCAAGCAAAGAATATCATATGTGGCCATCTAAGCAAAGGATAGTATGGCAGAGTGAGTGCTTTGGAAACTGCTAAGCTGATTTGGGACAGGTTGTCCAAGGTCAACGAAGGAGTCTCTACTCAACGTGACTCCCGAGTTGTTGTTCTTTGCAATCTCTTCAACCGCTTCAAAGGACTCAACAATGAAAATGTTCAGCAAACCTTCCATCGCCTCACTGACATCTCAAATGAGCTTCAAGCACTTGGTGCCACTGACATCACCGACCATGAGGTGGTGAAGAAATTGCTGAGATCACTTGATTCCTCGTTCGATACCCTTGCACTGCTCATTAAAGAGCGAGCTGATTAGAAGTCACTAGATGCCACTGATATCCTCGAGAGGCTAAACACTCATGAGTTCTAGCTTGCTGACAAGAGAGACCTCTATGGACCGAGCTTTGGAAGATCACGTGCACTGAAGGCCAAGGCAGTCTCTGAATCTGAAGGTGAAGAGTCTTGTAGCAGCCTTGGTGACCCTGAAGAATTGATCAAGAACTAGCAATGCTCATGGAGAAATTCCAGAAGTTCTCTCGCCATGGTTGAGGGAGTCCTGGATTAAGGGGTATCCGTACAGCAGGACTGTGTACAACGTCCGGACTATTGAAGTGTGAAGATACATGACTCAAGACTTCGGCCCGTGTCCGGATGGGACTTTCCTTGGCGTGGAAGGCAAGCTTGGCGATCCGGATATTATATTTCCTTCCTTGTAACCGACTCCATGTAAACCCTAGCCCTCTCCGGTATCTATATAAACCGGAGAGGTTGGTCCTTAGAAGGCCGATCACAATTACATTCATACCATTATAGGCTAGCTCCTAGGGTTCAGCCTCTACGATCTCGTGGTAGATCTACTCTTGTACTACCCATATCATCAATATTTATTAAGAAGGAAGTAGGGTTTTACATCCATCGAGAGGGCCCGAACCTGGGTAAACACCTGTGTCCCTTACTTCTTGTTACCATCAGGCTTGACGCATAGATCGGGACCCCCTACCCGAGATCCGCCGGTTTTGACACCGACATTGGTGCTTTCATTGAGAGTTCCTCTGTGACGTCGCCGTCAAGCTCGATGGCTCCTTCAATCGTCATTAACAACGCTGTCCAGGGTGAGGCTTTCCTCCCCGGACAGATCTTCGTGTTCGGCGGTTCGCGCTACGGGCGAATTCGCTTGGCCACTTGGAGCAGATTGATAGCTATGCCCCCGGCCATCAAATAAGGTTTGGAAACCTGAACTACACGGCGGATATCCGCGGAGACTTGATCTTCAACGGATTCGGGCCAGCGCCAGAAGCGCCGAACACTCGCGATGAGCACGGCTTAGACCAGCTGTCAGACGTCACTCGGGATATCGTCCTGGCAGAAACCTCGGGTATAAATCCGGGACAGGTTGCTTCGCCTAAGGATGGAGGGTTGGACCCCGCCCCGCAGGCCATACTTTCATCGGCGATGGAGGCGAACATAGGTTTCACCTCTGAGGGAACCTGTGACTCCGGACCCCCGGATTCTTATCTAGACGCAGGTTCCTGTCAGCGCGCCCCGAGCCTGCCGATCCTGGTTGGGCTCCGGCGATGGAGTTCACCGCGGCAGACGTTTTTCAGCACTCGCCCTTTGGCGACATGCTGGACTTATTGAAGTCTCTCTCCTTGTCAGGAGACTCCGGGCCGAAGTATGTTCGGCTCGAGTGGGAAGTAGACAACGACAGAATTCGTTGCCCACCCACCACCCACTTCATTGCCCGACCGATGATCTAACCGACGTGCTTGACTTCGACTCCGAAGACATCAACTGTATGGACGACGATGCTGGAGAATCGTAGGAGCCACCGCTGACGTGGCGGTGGACGGCCACCTCCTAATATGATATATATATGGTGGACACTCCGAAGGAAACTAATGGCGACGAGGCAATGGGGGACAACCACACACTCCCCTCCGACGATGAGGCAAGCCTCGGCAACGACGAATTCGGTGTACCAGAGGACCCAGTGGAGCAAGTTCGCTTCAAGCGACGGCTCATGGCTACAGCAAGGAGCCTGCAAAGGAAACAAGAGCAGCTCATAGCCGAAAAATACGAACTCGAGAGCCCCAATAAATGGAACACACGGCACAACTGGCTACCACAACTTGAGCAGGAAAACCACGGGCACGCACACAGACGCCCACGCATCACTACGGGTCAAGGCGGCAAGCAGCATATACGAAGAGGCACCCTCAGACCTCGGCATAAAGGTCATAAACATCAAAACAAGGAAGCTGGTGCCATGTCCGGCAGCGGTCTGTCCGACAAACGGGCAAAATCAACACAAGCCTACTCAACCGAAGATACACGCTGGATCAGCCGTGTGAAATTCACGGTACCCTGAGAAGGACGGCAAAGCATACCAATAGAGAATGCAGGATTCTCAAAACAAAACGGCTGGTCGCACGCTGGAAGAAATAAAGGGGAGATGCCTCATCAAGAACCCCCCCAAAACGTAACAGTATGGCCGACCGCCCAAGACCACCTAAACCACGGCAAGTTAATTGCAGCACCTCTGGACCTAGTAGTCCGGGGGCTCCATAACACACAAGACCCACAAGGGTATGACGCCATGGAAAACATCTCCTAAAAGATGTCAGGCGCAAAGGCCAAGTTCTGTTGGCCCACCACTCTAAACGGTTGCTTTCAGACCATCCAAAAATGCTACGCCAAAGAATAAATCCTCGGCACCTTCCCATACGATAGCTTACCGTATGCTAACAGGAAAAACCACGTCAACTAGATTCTACGTGGTAAATCACCCAGGCCAACCATCCAGACATCCACTGTCGAGTCTGCACTACCTCACGGTCTAACGACTGGGCACACTAGGGCCCGATTAGGGACCCTGGGAGCAACAACAAAGAGGACACCTGGCTGTCTTCAAACATTTCGCATTTGCAAACTAACAATTGGCGCAGAACGGAACTGGCGGCATGGAATTATCCCGGACATACAAAGGAAGGAACATGCAGGTAGAAGGAAGTTCGGATTCATTCTCGACCCGCTCACAGCCCCCTCCAGTCCGGCCATAACAGGTTCCGTCAAACAACACCTCTTTCCATACATCATACTAATATGCATAGACATAAAACTCTACTACAATGCTTAAATAGCAATTACCGGTTGTCGTTTATCGCCGACACCTCCTTGCCAAAAATGAAAGCCATGCTCCATGTTCGCCTGGTTGCACCAGGGGCTCCATAGTACGGCAAGCATGTCCGACCACCTTTTCGGTCGTTCGGCATGCCGAACTTATTGCACTATATGCATCTGCTCCGAATCATGTCTTGGGTCATTGGTTGGGTTTGCCCGGCTCCCATGTTGTGGTACCTTACGTTCCGTTCTGTCGGCTAAGGTAGCGCTTGGAGAACTACTGCGATTGTGTACCGGTTCAACCAGACGAGCACCTCAGTAGAGAAAGCCGAAAACCGACTGTCATGATGAAGCGAGAGTCGGTCCGCTGTTCGAGAGGTCATAAAATCCATAAAGATTTAATCCGCATAACGCCATCATAAATGCTAAGTGCGACGGATCGGTCTTATGATCAGGCGCCAATAGAGCCCCTAGTTCGGCCTTCCAAACACTAGGGGCTACGCCGACCATACTCAAATTCCTATGGCTAAGTGAGAGTAATAAAGCCCTATAGTCCGATTGCCTGGTTCGCGGAAAGATACACCTCCTTAAAAGGACCCAAGTATGGGATAAAGAGCGTTCTGATATATCCTGAACACCCCCGTATCCTTTTAACAAGGGGGCAGAAGCCGACGACTGGCCAACTCCCAGAATTCGCATACAATAAACAGCCGCACAGGAAGAACATATGTTCAAATAAAACAAGCAATATATAACAAACCTGCCATTATCCCATATTACAACAAGTGGCACAGATGACCTCAGGGAAATATGATGTCTTTGGTACACTTGTACGCTACAAGGTGGGCCCCCTTCATCACACCTGCATAATACAGCTCGGGCTTGCGGTGTTCCTTACCCTCCGGCGGCCCCTCAGTGAGCAGCTTTTCCGCGTCAAGCCTCCCCCAATGAACTTTCCCATGGGCAAACGCCATACGCGCGCCTTCTATGCAGACTGACCGCCTGATAGCATCTAGCCGAGGACAGTCGCCCACGATCCGCTTAACGAGTGCGAAGTAGCTGCTTGGAATCGGATCCGCAGGCCACAGCCGGATAACTAAGTCCTTCATGGCTAGTTCATCCACCTGGTGCAGTTCAATCAGCTATTTCATCTGGTCAATAAATGACACCAGATAGTTCGGCGCCAGATACTGTGACCAGAAATCCCTCTCCACAGTCTTCTTCTCCTCAGTGCGATAGAATTGAGCAGCATCTGATATGCTGCGAGGAAGATCCGCAAAAGCCCCTGAAAAAATAAGAATTCATCCTGCCGCTCGGATTCTTTACATTTTAACATACACAAAGCTAAGAATACAGAAGGCCTTACTAGCTACCACTTTTCAGGCCTCCTGAATGTCGCGCACAGCACCTCGGGCTTCTTCCCGAGCACCTTCTGCATCCTCGAGAGCTTTTGCGAGCTCGGATTCTTTCCCTTTTAGCCTCTGCTCCAAGCTCTCGCTTTTCTTCACAACTTCCTGGAGCTCCCGCTCAGCGGCGAGAACCCTGGCCTCGTGTTTTTCACGAAGCACCTGTTCGGCCTCAGCCTTCTTGTTGGCATCAGCCAAAGCTTTCTTTAGTGCCTCGTATTCGGCACACGCTCCTAGAGCACACAATACTAAAGTTTTTTATTCTACACAACCATGCGTTCATGCCAACTCCAAGACAAATGTTTTCAACATACCTTGCTTGTCTTCCAGTTGCTTCCTCACATGGCCGAGTTCTTCCTTGGACCGTGCAAGGTTCTGCTTCAGTTCGGACACTTCCACCTCCAAAGCGGAAGTCCTCCCTGCGGATCCCTATTTTCACACCAAAGGGTATAAGTCATTTTCACAGGCTCCTGCGAAGGCAGTGGGTTTGATCCCCTGCCAGGCTCTATCTCCTTCACCGGACCGTGTATCAGGGGCTACTACTTATATTATGACAATTCCTTAAAGGTTTCCTAGGAGACATACCTCAAAAGCCTTTATGAGACTAAGGCAGGACGCGTTCAGTCCGCTCTCGACGGACTGAATCCTTTCAACCACCTCGCCCACAAGGGCCCGATGCTCATCGACTATAGGCGCGTTCTTCAACACTGTCAATAGACCGCCGGGCAGCTCTGCTAGAACAGAGGACACCAGCGGCGTAGGCTGGTCCCCCCGCCATCGGGGGGGGGGGGGCTGCTTGCTCGATCCCAGAACCTGCGTGTTCGGCACCAGGGATATGTCCTCCCTGGTCCTGGTCCTGTCGGGACGACACCTCGGTGTCGCGCCCAGACTTGGGGGAAGGGGCCTGCGGAGGCGTCTCGCTCGCCAAAGCGTCCGAGTCCAGTGAGTCCTCCGACAAGGACTAGCCGGCGCGGGACCTTGCTAGACTATGCAATATATAGGCAACAGTCAAAACCACTATACCCAAAAAACGATCCCAGACGCATATGCATGTACGTATACTTACGACTTCTCCAGGGGCTGGGCCCTTGGATCCCACTTTGGGCTGCTATCGGCAGCCGTGGGGGATGCCCCTGGGAGGGAATGTTTCCCCCTCTTGGGCGATCCGGCCTCTAGAGATGCGAAGGCCGACCTCTTCCTCCCACCGTCAGAGTTAGGCTCATCCTCCTCTGCTTCCTCCTCTTCGTCCTCGGAGGAAGGATCGTCACTGGAGTCTTTAGATCTAGCGTCCGAAACCTCGCGATGGCGAAGACCACCCCGGGTCTTCTTGACCTTCTTGGAGGCCTCCTTCTTTGGCACTTTATAAGGTGCAGGGACCAACATCTTCGTCAGAAGAGGTCCGGCAGGTTCCTCCGGCAGGGGGGCTAGACTATGTAGCCGCTCCACCTTCTTTACCCATCCCTGGGGTTGCAGTGGAACACGATTAGGCTGTCTCCTGCATGATGTACTAATTAAAGCGTGAATAGACAGGGTGTGGCTGTGACTTACCAAGCTGGGAAAATGAGACGCTTGATACCCACAGTCCTCGGCGGGGCCCGGCCACGATTTGCCGGACTTAAAGAGCACCTTCCAAATGTCCTTGTGGGTGGAGTCGTAGAGCTCCTGAAGGGTTTGGTGCTCGGCTGGATCAAACTCCCACAAGGCACAAGCTCGGCATTGACAAGGGAGAACCAGGCGAGCTAACATCACCTGGACTACGTCGACGAGTTTGATGTCCCTGGTGATCATGCCCTGGATGCGTGTCTGGAGCAATAACAACTCGTCAGACGAGCACCAGTTCGGGCCCTTCTCGGGCCAGGACATGAGCCAAAGTGGAGCTCCGGATCTGAACTCTGGAGCTGCCGCCCACTTCATGCCGCATGGTGATATAGAACCACTGCTGTTGCCACTCCTTGACGGAGTCATTGAAAGCGCCTTTCGGCCAGACGGCCTTGGGCATCTTGCTTACCATGGCACCACCTCATTCGGCATGTTCGCCACTCACCACCTTGGGCTTCACATTGAAAATCTTCAGCCATAGGCCGAAGTAAGGTGGGGTCCGGAGAAAAGCCTCGCACACGACGATGAACATCGAGATATTGAGGAAGGGGTTGGGGGAAAGGTCATGAAAATCGATCCCGTAGTAGTACACACTAGTAGAAAACCACCCATTAGTCCCGGTTCGTAAGGGCCTTTAGTCCCGGTTCATGAACCGGGACTAATGGGGCGTTACTAATGCCTCCACCCATTAGTCCCGGTTCAAACACAAACCGGGACAAATGTGCCTCCACGTGGCCGGTCCGCCGAGCCCAGTCAGGGGGGCCTTTGGTCCCGGTTGGTGGCACCAACCGGGACCAAAAGTCCATGTTTTTTAGAACAGTGGAAGCTTTAGGGGTTTTGTGGGTTATTTTTAGGTTGTTATTAGCTAGCTAATAGAGAGAAGTGTCCTCTCTTATATCTTCGTCCTTGGTTTATCAACGCTGCTGCTATATGTTCATTTCACCCGCTGATATAACATGCTCATGCATGCTCGCATCATACATCATCATATATTTATAATAACAAGTCCTACTATTTAATATCATGCATCATCATACAACTTCTACTCGTTATTAATAATAAGTCATACGATCATCATCCTCATAGTAATCGAACCCAACCCTACATAACTGTTCTTAGCACATGATCATCAGTATCAGGTAGGACCTAAACACGTAAAATAGCATAAAACAATATAGCCCCTGATTCTCCATTATGAAGAATGGAGATCATCGTATCTCCAATTCTTGCCCTTCGCTGTTTTTTGCTTCCAAGAAGCTCCTTACGACTGTCCGTACATTTTTTCCATTCTTTGATTGTAATGTCTCCACTTATTTTAGAAACCCGGTATGGACAGTTGAGATTCGTAGGACGACCTGATTGTATGTTGAAAACATGAAGGCTACCATGCGTGTACATCAGATGAGGCACACAATCATTCGGGATTATCTGTTGAAAAACATGGTCAATAACGTCGTAGTTAGCAATGATGTACTAGTTTTAGAAGTGTGCAAAAAGATGCACGGATGTTGTAATAGTAAAAAATAATCTTACCAGGGTATCTCCATGGTAGTTACCGTAGTTCAACACGTGCACTAGTGGCACGTATTGACCATAATGTTGAGGAGTTTGATTGTAGATATAGTAATTCTCAAGACCAGTACAAAATGCGACCAGATGATTTTTCTCCTGATAAGTTAATTCGGAGCCTTCGGTGTAGTAGGTTCTGTCTACCATCTTCCGCACATTCTTTGAAGAATGAAAATAAGCTATCAATGGAGATAAGTTGTCAACTATATATTTTGAAATAAACAATATAAATTACTTAATAACTATGTTAAGCTCACATGGGGGAAGAAATGGAGGTGTATCCACAAGGACCCAAATCGAAGGTCTCTCTTGCTCGATTGTAGGATCACCAAGATCCATGGTGACAAGCATACCCTCATCAAGACCATACATCTTGCAAAGTGCTTCCCAATTTTTGCAACCAAAATGGGTTACACTCTGAGCATTGTACAGCTTTACTTGAAAATCCACACCATGATAGGTACTTAGGATAATTTTTTTGGTTTCAAAACTTCCATGGTCTTCAAAACCCATCCTCTCCAAGATATAGCGTCTTGCAAAGCATGGGATAAGCTAGTAGAATTGGAAGAGATGAAAAATACATGTTAAAATAGTTGAAGTCATGCTTAATTACGAAAATAACTATTGTCGTCGTTGCATACCATATGAACATCGCAGGTCTCCTCGAGCTTAATGCTGAAGCGCCGATCTTCGTCCAGCTCAATGAACCTGTCGCAGATACCTCGATCGTTGTGGCACCAGTCGCACTCCCCCGGGCGGTTTTCGTCGTCCGATGAGTACGACATTTCCGGCCTACGTTCATAATTCAAATATTAAACTAGATCATTATTATTAATCACGGGTTGACTATCGATGATCGATGTACTTAGCTCCTCCTTTCATTCCCGAATGCATTATTATACCAAATTGTCTAGCACACGGGAATAAAGGAGAACTTATCCAATATGAGCATTCAATAAGAAAAACCAAATCATAAAATAAGCAAAACCAAATCATAAAATAAAGTATAGTATTCAAATTAGCATGCATTAAATAATTATAAGCAAAAGTACATCATCTCTTGGTGTCCGTACATCGTCGAATATTATCACTAATACAACTAGAACTGTAGCGCCCGACGGGTATCGACGCGGGCGGTGGACACCCAAAGATAAGGAACCATCACAGGATCCTAGCTCTAGTGAGATCCCTGAAGAACCTGCCAGGTATTGTCGAACCTCCCCTCCAATGCAACCATGTAGCGACGGACGTATTCGTCCTCCTCGCTGACACAGTGACGTACCACCTCCGCGGTGTTCGGATGCCTCACCACCGTCACTGGCCCACGCAACCGCCACCAAACAAGGATCGGGTCAACAACGGGCTGCCTCCTCACCAACCTATGTCCCCCGGAAGGTAGCACCTCCCAATACCAGCCCGGCGAAGCCCAGTCCCGAACATGGCCCTGATCAAGCAGGCCTCCACCGCTGATTCGACGGCGACGAGGATGCGGGATAGGCATCGCCGACGTCGACGCGGGAACTGCTTCTATATATAGTTAAATAAAAGTAGTTTTATTAATTAAATCAACTATCTAGTTCAACTACTAAGCACTTACTATAAATAAATAAGTAGTACTTACTAAAAACAAACTACTTCTATATATAGTAAAATAAATTAGTTTATTAAATCAACTAGCTAGTTCAACTATATATAAACTACTTCTTATTTTTTTCCTTTTTCTAAATACTATGAACAAAAAAATCATTAAAATTCTATGAACAAAATTAATTACACAATCTAAATATCACCAAAAAAATCTATTAACAATAATATCACCAAACATGCATATTCAATAATAATATCACCAAAAAAATCTATTAACATGAAAAAAATCTAACATAATATGAACAAATTAATTACTACACATGTAATGTAACAAAAAAATCTAATTAATCTAACAAAAAATCTAACATAATATGAACAAATTAATTACTACACATGTAATCTAACAAAAAAAATCTAATCTAACAAAAAAATCTATGAACTACATATCTAAATTACTACACATCTAACCTAACAAAAAAATCTATGAACTACAAAAAAAAATCTAAAAAAATCTAACAAAAAAAATGCTCACGTACGACCGGCGACGGCGACAACGAAGGCGACGGCGAGGTGCGGAGCGAGGCGGCGATGGCGTCGAGGCGGCATGGACCGGGGCGGCGACGTCGATCGGGGCGGCGCGGGCAGGCTGGGCGGGGCGCGGGGGCGGCGATGGCGCGCGGGGCGGGGCTGGGCGGGGCAGCGCGGGGCGGCGACGGCGTCAGGGCGTGGCGGGGCGGGGTGGCGACGACGTCGGGGCGGGGCGGCGACGGTGAGGTGGCGGCAGGGAGACGCGCGGCGACGGGAGTGGAGCAGGAGAGGTCGAAGTCGCGCCAAGTGCTGTATATATAGCAAAGGCTTTGGTCCCGGTTTGTGCCACCAACCGGGACCAAAGGCCTCTTTCAGCAGCCCAAAGGGCGGGAAACAAAGACCTTTGGTCCCGGTTGGTGGCTCCAACCGGGATTAAAGAGCGGTATCCGTCCCGGTTGGTGCCATGAACCGGGACCAAAGAGTGGCATTGGTACCGATTGGTGCCATGAACCGGTACCAATGGACCCGTCTAACTACTTTTTTATTTTCTGCAGCTGTTTTTTTGTTGATTCTTCCTGCAGCTGTTTTTTTAGTCCCACCTCGCCAAGCGAGAGGCACTCGCAGCTGTTTATAAGCCCTGAGTGCAGAGACGATGACGAAGAGACTTATTACAACTCAGAAATAAAAAGAAAAAAAATAAATGTAGCAGAAAAGAAAAAAACTATATAAAAAACCACTCAGAAATAAATAGAAGAAAAAATAATTTTGATTAACTTTACTAAAAATATGAGCATAGATGCTTATTTTTAATGATTTATTACAACTCAGAAATAAAAAGAAAAGAATAAATGAAGCAGAAAAGGAAAAAAACTATATAAAAAACCACTCAAAAATAAATAGAAGAAAAAATAGTTTTGATTAACTTTACTAAAAAATGAGCATAGATGCTTATTTTTTAATGACTTATTACAACTCAGAAATAAAAAGAAAAGAATAAATGTAGCAGAAAAGAAAAAATATATAAAAAACCACTAAGAAAAAATAGAAGAAAAAATAGTTTTGATTAACTTTACTAAAAAAATGAGCATAGATGCTTATTTTTTAATGACTTATTACAACTCAGAAATAAAAAGAAAAAAATAAATGTTGTAGAAAAGAAAAAAAACTATATAAAAACCACTTAGAAATAAATAGAAGAAAAAATAGTTTTGATTAACTTTACTAAAAAATGAGCATAGATGCTTATTTTTTAATGACTTATTACAACTCAGAAATAAAAAGAAAACTATCGTAAAAGGAAAAAAACTATATAAAAAACTACTCAGAAATGAGCATAGATGTGCTTATAGAGAAAATTCCACCTAAATTCATAATAAATTTCTACTAAATTCAGAGAAATTCAGTATGAATTTAGGTTAAATTTCCTGTATAAGGGCATCTATTTTCATTTTGAGAGGAGCTCAATAAGGCAGAGAGGGAGGGGCTTATAAACTAGTCTGAGCCCTCTTCGGTTGGCGAGGTGGGACTAAACACTGGCCGCAACGAGGACCAGCCCTTTAGTCCCGGTTGGTGGCATGAACCGGGACTAATGGGCAGCCTTTGGTCCCGGTTCAAGCCACCAACCGGGACCAATGGTGTTGGGCCAGGAGCGAGGACCATTGGTCCCGGTTCGTCCCACCAACCGGGACCAATAGGTCCAGAAGAACCGAGACCAATGGCCCACGTGGACCGGCCGGCCCCCGGGGCTCACGAACCGTGTCCGATGCCCCCATTGGTCCCGGTTCTGGATTGAACCGGGCCTAATGGGCTGGGCCGGCCTGGACCATTGGCCCGTTTTCTACTAGTGACATGACTCCCCGAACGAACGGGTGAAGGGGAAACCCGAGCCCCCGGATGAAATGGGGAAGGAACACGACTCTCTCATGAGATTCCGGAGTAGGGACGACCTGTCCCGCCAGTGGAAGACGGTGGCCTATCTTCTGGGCCAGATACCCGGCTCCTTGGAGCTTCTTGATGTCCTTCTCCTGGACAGTTGAGGCCATCCATTTGCCTCCTGCTCCGGACATCTTCAGAAAAACTTCCCTTCGGTGGGGAGGAGAGTGCTTGGGCGTTAGGGCTCGCACAAAGGGGAATGAGCTAGCAAGAGAAGGAGGCGTGGGTGAAAGAGAAAGGAACCCGACCTCCTTATAAGGGCGATAAAGGCTTTTTGTGCTTCCCCACTTGCCTGGTGGAACCCGTCCGCCTCCCGCTCGCCCCGATTAGCAGCACGGTTAGATTACCAATGCCCGTATTGATGAGAATCCTGTAATAAGGGGACACGATCTCTGCTTTGACAAGACGTGTCACAGAAACCGCCTCGTGATATGCGTTGTAGCTGGTTGTGCGGAAACGGTTCGAATAATGGATCCGATCATAATAACATGTCACATCATCAGGAAAAGTTGTCAGCAAATTGCATTTGTGAAATATCATTCTCTCTCCGTTGGTATGTGAAGATCATCTTGCGGATCCGGACACGGTCTACATGTTCGATGATCACTTTGGAGTATTCGGAGGAGGAACCCGCCTTGCAATGCTGAAGACAATACTGCACGCCGGACTCATCGTCATTGAAGCCTGGTTCAGGGGCTACTGAGGGATTCCTAGATTAAGGGGTATCCGGACAGCTGGACTGTGTACAACGTCCGGACTATTGAACCGTGAAGATACAAGACTCAAGAATTCGGCCCGTGTCCGGATGGGACTTTCCTTGGCGTGGAAGGCAAGCTTGGCGATCCGGATATTATATTTCCTTCCTTGTAACTGACTCCATGTAAACCCTAGCCCTCTCCGGTATCTATATAAACCGGAGAGGTTGGTCTTTAGAAGGCCGATCACAATTACATCCATACCATTATAGGCTAGCTCCTAGGGTTTAGCCTCTACGATCTCGTGGTAGATCTACTCTTGTACTACCCATATCATCAATATTAATCAAGCAGGAAGTAGGGTTTTACCTCCATCGAGAGGGCCCGAACCTGGGTAAACACCTGTGTCCCTTACTTCCTGTTACCATCAGCCTTGACGCACAGATCGGGACCCCCTACCCGAGATCCGCCGGTTTTGACACGGACAGTGGTCACTTTGGAAAGCCTTCAAGGAGTGATGATTCCTCGTCCCGTGACTACAAAAAGAGAACTTGCCACAAATGCAAGAAACCTGGTCACTACATGTCTGATTATCCTCTCTGGGGAAAGGAATCAAAGAAGAAGAATTACAAAGATGACGATTCTAATGACTCGAAGAAGAAGAAGAAATCTTCAAAGTCCTCATCATCAAAATCTTCAAAGTCTTCATCTCACAAGAAGAGCAGTTCCAAGAAGGCTCGGGCATTCATTGGCAAGGAAATGGCCTCTGAACCTGAATCTGAGGAAAATGTGGAAGAGCAGGAATCTGAGGAGTCAGACTCTTGTGTGGCGAGCTTAGCCCTCGCTACTGCTTACGTTAGCAAGTCCATCTTCAACACTGAAGAAAATGACCTCCCCAACTCTGCTGACAAGAGCGTCGATGACTATGCTCCAACCTATTTCTTCATGGCAAAAGGTTCCAAGGTACTCAAACATTCCCCCTCTGAATCTAGTGAGGTTGAATCTAATGCAATCTCAAACCTAGCTATTCCAAACTTGCTAAAATTGTTGTTAAACAACAAAAGGCTTTGGAAAAGATTCAAAATCTGCTAGACAAAAGGCTTCTAGTGAGGAATTGAATCCAACTAAGACTCCGACTTGTAATCTTCAGAGACTTCAGTCTAGGTTTGACAACCTTCAAAATCATCATAGCACTCTCTCAATTGATCATGAGAAGCTTTCTTATGAATTTCTTCAGAGAAAGCAAGATCTTGAAAATTTAAAAGTGAGGTATGAAGATCTTCAGAAGGAAAACGATTCATTGCTTGCTCAACGGATCAGTTCCGCTCAGGAAGAGTTTATTCCACCTTGTCTGAAATGCATTGAGCGTTAATCTGCTAATTCTTCACCTGAATGTTCAGATGCTTCTATTACTGCAAATTCTTCAACTGTCTCTGTGGTCACAAATTCCTCATATGAGGATACCACAAGTATCAATGACGATAATGCAGGGTTGAAGGAATTGTATGTGACAGGCATATACAAAAGCCTCAAAGGGCATCAAACTCTTTGTGATGTGCTTAAAAATAAGATCTTGAACAGGAACCCTAGGAAAGAGGGTATTGCCTTCGAGTGGAAACTCAATGTTGATGGGACCTACTTGAAACCTGAGGAGTACCCCAAAATCTCAAGGGTTGCTGCGAAAGGACCTTCCATAGATCCATGCAATTTATCTGGCTTTACTTGTGAATCCTCTTATTCCTCTGAGGAGTCATTTGAGTCCAACTATAAACTGTTCAAGAATCAGAATGGTCAAGTATTTGCTCGATATGTTGGAACTAACTGCAGGAACGGTCCCCCGATGAAGAAAATCTGGGTTCCCAAAAGGTGCCTTTTAAAAATCTTCAGGTGAATGTCATCATGACACCACTTATGAAGAATAGGAACCCCAGATCAAATTCTTCATATGGATCCAAATTCTCATATGAACATCATCGTGCTAACACATCCGATTCGCAAGGAAAGTCTAAAGGCTATGAATATGTGCACTATTCTTCAAACCATTATGTTCATAAGTCCTCGAAGAATTTCTCTTCTTATTCTTATGCTTATCCTAACCCTTCCTCTGTGAAATGAAGTGCACTGGCTTCAATGTCATCTTTTTTCTTATGGAGCTAGCAGAATGATGAACTCTTTGCCACCCCTCCAGATGTGGGTGGTGAAGAAAAAGAACTAATCTCTTATGCAGGATCGGGTCTCCAGACGAACTTAAACGTCTGAAGAATTTGCTGGAGACGTGGATGTGATTGAATGGACGCAAGCTAATCATGAAGAAATGAATTATTCATTTCTCGGGTCCTCATGTTGCTATATCTGTTACTGTTGATGAAATTGATATCATATTCGTTATTAATGAAGTATATGAGTTTGTAAGTTGTACTAATTCATCAGCAGGATGAACAACCCAAAGCTACTGAGTGGGTCCTCGAGAGTGGATGTACAAATAACATGACCGGTGACAGAAACTTATTGATGGACACTGCTTTATCTCCGTCTCATCTGAAGCATATCACCTATGCTGACAAAGGCAAAAGCAAGGTATTGGGTCTAGGTAGGGTTGCGATCTCAAAGGATAGACACATGGACAAAGTCATGCTTGTCGAGTCCTTAGGATTCAACCTCATGTCTGTCTCAATGCTTTGTGATCTTGATATGGTTGTCGTCTGTTGAAAATATCGTTGCATTATGCTAATGGAATCTGACAATTCCAAAGTCTTCGAAGGCTTTAGGAGAGGAGACTTGTATATCGTTGATTTCTCTGTAGGACCAAAACCTGCCACATGTCTATTTGCAAAAGCTTCAGAAGGCTGGTTATGGCATCGATGACTTGGTCATGCTGGGATGAGGAACTTGCATACACTCGCGAAGAAGAAGCATGTCATTCGCATCGACGGTGTCAAATTCCTCTAAGATCATCTTTGTGGTGCTTGTGAGGCTGGAAAGATCACCAGAGCCAAGCATCCCTCAAAGACTATCATGACCACTTCTTGTACCTTTGATTTACTTCATATGGATCTCTTTGGCCCTACTCATTATGCCACATTCACTAGTTCTGCATCATTATACGCCTTTGTCATTGTTGATGATTATTCTCGTTATACCTTGGTGCATATCATCACTTACAAAAATGAAGTGCAGGAAGTCTTCAAACAATTTTCCTCAAGATCATCTACGAACTTCGGTGTGAAGATTAAGCATATCAGGAGTGATAATGGAAACGAGTTCAAGAACACTGGTCTCGATGAATATCTTGATGTACTTGGTATTAATCACGAGTTATCTTCTCCCTATACTCCTGAGCAGAATGGTGTCGTGGAGCGCAAGAACAGAACTCTTGTTGAGATGGCTCGCACTATGCTTGATGAATACAAGACACCACAACGTTTTTGGCCAGATGCTATTGATACTGCGTGCCACATCATCAACAGAGTATATCTTCACAATTTCTTCAAAAAGACCTCATATGAACTCCTCACTGACAAGAAACCCAATGTATTTTACTTCAAACTCTTCGGTGCCAAATGCTGGATTAGAGATCCTCACCATCACTCTAAATTTGCACCAAAAGCACATGAGGGTTTTATGCTTGGTTACGGAAAGGACTCACACACCTACAGAGTCTTTAATACCTATCATCACAAGGTTGTTGAAACTGTAGATGTGCGGTTCGATGAAACTAATGGCTCACAAAGAGAGCACCTACCTCCTGTGCTAGATGAAGTGTCACCTAAGGAATCCATCAAGTTCAAGGCTACTGAGGATGTCATTCCTACCGAAGAATCTACTTAAGAAGTCATTACGGATTGTGAAGCCAATGACGCTGGTGCTGCTGAAGAAAATGGCCCTGAAGAAATTGTTGGGCCTAAGCAAAGTCATCAACCTGCTCACCCTTGCGTTGCAAACAAAAGTGCAGTTGAGAAAATCATCAGCGACATCAACGCACCAGGTCCACTCACATGCTCAAAAGCTTCACATGTGTCTAACTTTTGTGGGCATTTTGGGTTTACCTCTATCACAGAGCCCACCAAAGTTGATGAAGCATTCATGGAATCTGAGTGGATTCAAGCCATGCAAGATGAATTGCATCAATTCAAGCTCAATAATGTGCGGGAGCTTGTCAAGCAACCAGACCCACGCAAGCACAACATCGTCGGTAACAAATGGATCCACCGCAACAAACAAGATGAAAATGGCCTTGTGGTGAGGAATAAGGCTCGTCTTGTAGCTCAAGGCTACACACAGGTTGAAGGAATTGATTTCGATGAAACTTTTGCACCTGTTGCTAGACTTGAAGCTATTCACATATCGCTTGCTTATGCTAACCATCATAATATCATCTTCCATCAAATGGATGTGAAAAGTACATTCCTCAACGGTAAGCTTGAGGAAGAAGTATATGTTGCTCAACCACCAGGTTTTGAGGATCCAAAATTTCCAAATGACGTCTACAGACTCAACAAGGCCCTCTATGGCCTCAAGCAAGCACCTCGGGCGTGGTATGATACATTGAGGGAGTTCCTCATGACGAAAGGCTTCAAATCCGGTTCACTTGACCCAACTCTTTTCACCAAAGCATATGATGATGAATTATTCACGTGCCAAATATATGTTGATGATATTATCTTTGGCTGTACTAACAAACATTACACTGACAAATTTGCCTATATGATGAGTGAGGAATATCAAATGTCTATGATGGTAGAGTTGAAATTCTTCTTAGGTCTTCAAATTCTTCAACAACACAATGGCATATTCATATCTCAGGAGAAATACCTCAAGGATGTGTTGAGGAAATTCGGCATGCAAGATTGCAAAGGCGTCAAAATCCCTATGCCCAAAAATGGCCATCTATGCACCGATAAAAATGATAAAGACTTCGATCAAAAGGTATACCGCTCCATGATTGGCTCTTTATTGTATCTATGTGCATCTAGGTCGGATATTATGCTTAGTGTTTGCATGTGTGCCCGATTTCAAGCTACACTGAAGGAATCACACCATAATGCTGTGAAGCACATTCTTCAATATCTAGCTCACACTCCAACACTTGGATTATGGTATCCCAAGGGCTCCTCTTTTGATCTCATTGGATATTCCGACTCTGACTATGCTGGTGATCGGGAGGACCGCAAGTGAACATCAGGCACATGCCATTTCCTCGAACGATCCTTGGTATGTTGGTACTCGAAGAAACATAACTGCATATCACTCTCTGTTGCTGAAGCTGAGTACATTGCCGCTAGATCTTGCTGTGCTCAATTTCTATGGATGAAGCAAACCCTCAAGGAATATGGCACCAATGTGAAGAATGTGACACTCTACTGCAAAAATGAGAGTGCTATCAAGATTGCTCACAACCCAATTCAGCACTCGAAGACAATGCACATCCAGATTCGTCATCATTTTCTTCGTGACCACGTGTTGAAGGGCGACATCTCCATCGACCATGCAAATACTAAAGATCAGCTGGCCGATATCTTCACAAAGCCCTTGGATGAGAAGAGATTTAGCAAGTTGCAGTGTGAGCTAAATATCTTAGAATCTTTGAATGTTATTTGAAGAGGACACACATCCTAACACTTATGCAATGATGACTTAGATGTGCAACACACGAAGTAACGTTTTTCTTCAATCAATGAAGACTAACCCTCTAAGTGTGAAGAAATTAGCGAAGAATTTGATTCTCAGAACCCTACGACAATTGTACGCGGTGTCTGAAATCATCATTCTTATACAGTGGGTTACGCCACCAACCAAAGTTGAAAATCTTCTTTTTGAGTTTTTTCAATTTCCTGAGTCTTTTCGTCGTTGTTCTTCATTGGTATATATATATATATATATATATATATATATATATATATATATTTGAGTTTTTCATGTCCTTTGTAGCATTCACTTATAGCTAATTCTTCATGTTGCTTTTTCATCTAAGTGAATGTGATCGGACCCGTTCCCCCTCTATGCTATACTCAACCCAGTCTATTCACAAATTCTTCATGTGCATTCTATTTGAATCCCATTCAAAATCTTCACTGTGTCCTTGATAGCTGAAGAATTTAAGAGCAAAATGCTCAAATCCTTCCACATCCCATGACTTGGATTAAACAAATCACCCACAATCTCACACGATCTCCACCTCTCTATACGTGGGTGACACATGTCGGTAGGATGGCAAGGGTCAGGGGCATGTTCGTCCAAATTCTTCGGATGAATAGTTTTTCACTGCGTTATAAATACCCCTCCCCGTACGCCTCAGTTCATTTTCTCCACTCGACCTCTCCCTCTCCTGCTCGAGCTTTCTGACCTAGTGCCGCCGCTAATCTCCATCGTCGCCGGTGAGGAAGAGCTTAGCTACCTCGACCTTGTCGCTGTCATACTCACGCCAGCGACAGAAATCTTCACCTCCACCGCCGCCATAACTGTTTTCCTCCGCCAAGTTAGGGCATGGAAGATCTGAATGGACGAGCTTCTCCAGTTCATCTCTCAGTTCGTTGCGTTCTTCATCAAGGGTATATAAAACTTGTTTTTATTGCCCTTGTTGATTCTGATGATTCTCACAAAATCTTCAAAAGGTGTTTATTCTTCAATCTTCACATTCTTAAACACCACAGTTGCATCTATTCTTGATCTTCTCCCTAAGATGTACTTTTCATCAAGATTGCTCAATTGTGTGGATTTCCGACCTCTACAACTCCTAAACCTAAGACAAGAACTCTTAGTGAAATTCTTCAAGACTCATTGGTCAAATTACTCAAACTTGATTCCGTATAAAAACAAATTATGTGAACGCATATGACCTCTTCAAATTATTCGCACCTATACTCTGTTCACAGGTACATATGACTGTTGCTGAATCAATAGGTTGTCATCAACTTAACTCATTTGCAGCGTTTCTCGAAGAAAAACTGCACACTTCTTCAGAGACTTCTGTTGTTCAGAATCCTCATCGGAAGAAAATGGCAGAAGAAAGCGTCCTCAAAAGGGAGGCAAGAGGCCTGAAATAAACACAGATATCGAAATCCCTGAAGAAATCTATGCAGATTACTGCACTCCTGACGAGGTCACTCATGGGAAGGAGAATAAGAACTAGCGCAAAGTGCACCGCTATGTTACTCCCAAATACATGAAGATTCGCTGTAAATCCTCCATGTCCCAGAGCTCCATTGAATTTCCTAAGGAATGGGCCAAGCACCAAAGGAAATTGGCAAAAGTAGCAAAGGAGGCAGTGAAGAAATTCAATGAAGATTTTGCTGCTGAAGCATCTGCTAGTCAGCCTAAAAAGGCTATGAAAAAGAAATCTGCAGTGAAGCCAACTTCCACTGCAATGCCCTCAGGGCCCAGCTCCTCAATGCCCTCACGACCCAGCTCATCAAAACCCTCAGGGTCTGCTGCTGAAGCAATGCCCTCAGCTGCACCTTGAAAGTCCTCAGCACCAATGCATCTTGCCATGTGCCAATAGACGACATGCTTTTCAATTGGTTCAGGAGCTTCAGCAAGTTCCTCAGCACAGCCACAACTACTGAAGAAGAAGGTCACTGCTGGACACGGCACAAGGCCAAGTCCTCATAAGAAGCAGGTCGCCTTTGAAGTTTCGTCATCTAAAGACGAAGCTGATGATGAAGAGCTTGCTCAAATCACTAGAGATAGGGAAAGCCGGGACACTAGTGCCAAAGGTAGTGTTGTGCTGCTATTGCTGGATCCGAAGAATATCCTCGACTACATTGATCTGTGTCACAGAGATCCCAACACTCCCCTTACAGATCTGAACCTCACACCAGACCAAAGTCACATGTTGACTGCCTTCATAGTTGTAGAAAAATGGAAGTTTGAGAAGGCCAGATCTGTGAAGAAAGCTCAGTATAGAAAGGAGCACTATTTGAAGAAGAATGTGCAGAAAATGATAACTGAACAACTTGTGACTTTATAGTCAGAAATCAAGGCCCTCAGTGACGAATTTGATGCCTACAAAGCTGAATGGCTTGGAGCCAAAGTTAGATTCGTCAAATTGTCTAAAGGCCTCACGCCCAATGTTGCTGGTGAAGCGCAACAAGACGTTCCTCAGGGTGAAGCATCTGCTCATCCCATGGAAGAACATGCCAGCACCGCTGATGAAAATCAGACTGCTGAAGAAACTGAAAGTACCGGGGCTGATGATAACATTCCAGCACCTGAAGAAACTGCCAGGGCAACCACTAGTGTTGCGCATGAAGAACAAGACAGGCCAGTAAAGCAACTGACGCTGCGCCTGAAGAATCCGAACAAGTCAGGACAACTGCATCAGTTGTGCCTGAAGAAACTACATCAAATTCCTTGCTCCTCCTGCACCAACCCCAAGTCTTATCATTCCTTCGGCAACAGAAGTGAAGAAAACCCAGGCCACAGAGCGAGCAACAAAGAAAAGGAAAGCTTCTGCTGCTTCACAGTCTTCAGAAGCAAAGAAGATGAAGATTTTGACCAGCTCGTTTGAAAATCATATAGATGATGTTCCTGTTTCAAGCATGCCATCAAAGGAGATTGTTCCCTTTGGTGAGGATTATTAAATTCCCAATGACTCTAATGAGGATGATCCTGCTGCTGCTTCGACAGAGCAGTTGGATGAAGAAACTGAAGCTGAACATGCAATTTCAAATCCACTGGTATCATCGCCCATGCCTCGGTTCACAGCTGAAGAGGCAGGCGTTGAGGAAACTGATGAAGATGATGAAGACGGCTGCTCTCAGCCAACTTCGAAGAAATTCAAGAAGGTCAAAGTTCCTCCGCTGGTCGTCAGCTCATATTCTTCATCGCGCGAGACTGATAAAGTTGTAGATTTGGACGATGTTGCGGCAGGCCCTACTACAATAGACGACCCTAACAATGCTGGCGCTCCTTTATCGACATCATGAAGAAATTCTTCAGGGGCGTTAGTCCTCACTTTTCGTCCCTTTTGGTCATTTGATGACAAAGGGGAGAAATTTGAGTTAGTCTTCAAGCGGGTCTATATATGGGTGTTTTTTTTGCTAAGTTACAACTCTCATTCTTCTGATGTATTTGTTGGATCGAGCTGTAAACTTACGTTCGATGCTGACCTAATACTTTTGCTCTATTTTTCTGCATGCTATTTCCTCATATATGTTAATGCATGCATGCTGAATTGCATCAGTCGCCATATGTCATCATGCATTTCAAATTCTTCATTCTTATGTCAAATGCGTGTATGAATCACAAGATATAGGGGGAGATCTCCATGATATTACTCTACAATGTGCAATGCTTTTTGAAAGCAAATTCCTCACACATGCACATCCTCAGGGGTAGTTCTTTTATATCTTGCAAACAAAGTCCTCAATATTGAGCACTTTCAATTGATATGTTTATCCCCGTTGAAAACTTAACCTATTTATCATCAATCACCAAAAAGGGGGAGATTGTAAGTGCATCTAGTGCCCCTTAGTGATTTTGGTGTATTGAAGACTTATAGGTTAAGGGACTAATATGTTTGTGAGTGTACAGAGGCTCTATAAGTCGATGAGGAGTTTGATATTTACGATGAAAGTCGGCCCCTAAAAATGTATGTCTTCAACTGAAGACTTCGGTTCTCCTGAAGATTTCGAAAGTGAAGAAGTTGGTGTGACCTTGAAGACTTGGATATTCATGCGAGGATTATGATGTGTGAAGACTTTTGATTTCAAAGTTTCTTTTTCTCTTTCTTGAGTCATAGGAAACACCATACTGTTAAATGGGGTCGAGGTAATACTAAGGAAACTGATTTCCAAGTGATCCTCATCTCAAAATCCTACACCTACCCAATCCTTTCGAGTGAAGCCTTTGAAAATCTCATATCAGTTCAGTCAATTTCTTCAATGACAGAGATGAAGTTCTTCTGGTCACTGAGGAATTTGTTCTGACTGAGGAGTTAGGAATTCGCCAGTGCGGATTGCCTACACAGTGAGGAACATGATAGCCCTGAGGAATTCGAACCTCACATATCCGACCGGTGTTGTGCTACGTGCCAGTTGTCCAAAAAGATCTTCCACCAAACGGTCATATCATTGAAGGGCATTCATGTCTTATCATGTCGGGCTGCTCTCCAGGCTATAAATAGCCGCCCCTACAACCACTAGCTGGTTGGCTGCTCTGAGAGAAACTGACACTTGTCATTGAGAGCATCCCATCCTGCGAGGACTTTGAGCGAAAATCATCAAGTGAGGAAAACCAAAATCCCAAACCCAAACACCTACAAACCCAAAGTGATTGAGCATCACTGAAAAATTGTTCCTGTGTGGAATCGACGCTTGTTACCTTTGAGGAATATGTATCCTCCATACGGTTAGGCATCATGGTTTGAGCATCCAAGAGGAGTTGTTGATCACCGAGAGACCAAGTCTGTGAAGGTTTGAAAGTCACCTGTGAAGACTTACCACGAGTGTTGAGCGAGGTCTGTTTGACTTTAGCTCAAGGATAATACGGTGAGGACTGTGTGTCCGGGACTGTGTGTCCTCGAGTTTAAATGTCAACCGCTCCAACCAGACATACAACGGTCACAACAGTTGGAACTGGTCTATTAAATCGTTGTCTTTGTCGGCGTTCTGGGAACGGGGGTCCCCAGACTTGCCTGCCTGCAGCCTACGGCGTGGCTCAAAGGAGGCCCAGCACAACCCATCTTCATGAACGCAAGCTCGAGACCCTCGCGAGGGGCCAAGCCTCATGGGTGACAAGGAGCTTCCTCAGGCGCGGCCTCATCAGGCTGGCTCGGGAGGAGGCGGAGAGTTCAAGGCAGGGTACCTCGCGCGGTGCCCATGCCGCAAGCCATGATGACCACGGGTGCTAGTCGGCCGCCAGCCCGCGCAGTGTTCTCCTTTCCTCTTTGGTGCAAAGGGAGCAAGCGCAGGCAAGAGTATCAAGCAAAGGCGTCCATTTCGGTGCAACAAGACCAAGACCAGCCCAACGGCCGGAAGGAAGTTATTTTGGAGCCCAAGCCGGCGTCATCACCAGAGCCTTTGACAGGCGAGGACCAACTTTTGTCAGGATAAGTGTACCCGCTGTTCCCCTTCAAAATGGCCAATTGTTGGCGCCCTTCCCGCTCAATATTTGGGAAGAGGCCCAGGGACTTTGCCTATAAATAGGACTAGCCACCCCCGAGGTAGAGGCAGCTAGATCTGATATCGAGAACCCAAGAGCCAGAACCAAGTAGCACCAACCAAGAACAGACCCTCGCGAGGCTGTTCTTCCTTGTATTGTTCATCATCAGCCCAAGAGGCAATCCACCACACCACACACTGGAGTAGGGTATTACACCACAATGGTGGCCTGAACCAGTATAAATCTTGTGTCCCTTGTGCTGTTCATTTTAGTAGTTTAGGTCCTAGCGGTACGGCGAGTAGCGAGACGGTAGAGGGTTGAATCTTCGCGCGAACCCCAGTGTTCGGACCTCAAGGGTCTGCCGGAACCCGAAATCCGACAGTCTTCACAATGCCTACTGGTTCTATTTCCTCAACCCTTCCATTTCCTCACTCATGTGTTGATGAACCTGATCATTACTATTTGAAGCCTTTAACTGAATACTTTCTCTATTTCCTCAATCCAATTTCTTCAGTCACATTGTCTTCAGCCTGTTTATCCGGTTTTCACACTATCTGTACTCCGTGCTTCTTTTCATTCCATCATGATGACTATGTTGTTGATCTGTTATGCTTATGCCTGAGTACTTATGTCGCTGCTAGTGTGTCTTTACTTAGGAATTTCTTCACCTAGAAATTCCTCAGTGACAAATTTGTAGAAATCGCCTATTCACCCCCTCTAGTCGATATAACACACAATCAGCTATTTGATTTATCAGGTGTCACTACATTTTCCAAACACTTTGCTTGTGCTCCTCCGTGATCAGCAATCACCCTCTTCCTTTGGAACGTCTGATACACAAGAACAACTTTTCAATGGATAAATATGGTATGATGACAGATGGAATATGTACTGAAAATGGATAGGCAGGGCGTATTCACATACATGATGTGTAAACTAAGCTAATGGCAACGAAACAAAGTAGAAGAAATGCAAAGCATCAGTTGCAAGATATGTGCGACCAATATAACCTTGGAAAGTTAGAGCAAGCACCTTGATGGGTGAATAAGACAGAGTATCTGCTTCTGACTCCTCCACTAGCGAGCTACATTGAGTTAGGTCTCCCTCTAGCTCAGAATCACCATTAGGATCATATTCTGAGCATGAATCTGTAGGTGGAGAGCGTTTGCATTGCATTGCATCCAGACTTGATTTCAGTCCCTTAATGCCATGTTTGACAGCCATGGCATTGTACTGCTTTATTCTTTTCATGCGCGCAAGCTCATAATCATTATGATGTTGTTCAGAATCTGAAATTCATCAAAACATACTAAGTAGTCAGGTTATCTATGGAATGCATTGTGGATTCAACTCAAAGAGTGTCTCCCTATGGGTTATCTATGGAATGCATCGTGGATTCAACTCAAAGAGTGAAATTCATCAAAACATACTAAGTAGTCAGGTTATCTATGGAATGCATTGTGGATTCAACTCAAAGGTTATCTATGGAATGCATTGTGGATTCATCGTGTAGGCATCGGGGGTGCGATGGCTGTTGTTGGCGTTGAAGCAATTCTGCGACGGTAGACGGGTGCATCAGGGGATAAGTCCCGTTGCGGTGGAAGAGAAGGTCGTGTGAGCGGCCTCGGCAAAGAGGACGACGGCGCCGATGAACGAGAGGACGCAATGCAAGGCTCTTCACTACTACAAAAAGGGCTATAGATGGAATCGCCACTAATGGCACACCTGTGATGTGGTGCGCCATTACTATATTCTAATGGCGCACCATGTCTCGGTGCGCCACTAGTAATATATTACTAATGGCGCACCTGGTATTTGGTGCCCCATTAGTAGTTTTGAAAAAAAAACATAAAAAAAATTTACAAGCCTGGGAGCAGCGGCGTCCTCACCGTAACTGGAGACACCAACGAGGCTCTATTGGCGCTCAAGCTTGGCCTCAAGACCGCCGCGGTAGCACAGCCCACCGGCACGGACATCTCCAAGGCCAAGGGGGTTGCGCCGACCAAGACGAAGCAGTTGTTCACTCGGGACAAGGCGGAGACCAAGCAGGTGCTAGTTGAAGAAGGCAGGTCCTCGGGAGCCACCTTCACCATAGGTGCCAACCTGGAACCCGACCAAGAAGAGGCACTGGTGAAGATTTTGCGCTCGAAGAAGAAGTTGTTCGCGTGGGAACCCAAGCAGCTGGCGGGGGTCCCAAGGCAGGTGATTGAGCCTCACCTGAATGTGTGCCCCAACGTACGCCCCATGAAGCAGAAGGCAAGGCGGCAGTCCACCGAGAAGCAGGCCTTCATCGTCCAGGAAACCCGCAAGCTGGAGGCAGTGGGTGTTATTCGCGACATCCGCTACCCCGAATGGCTGCTAAACCCTGTTGTCATTCCAAAAAAGGGAGGAAAGGAGCGCATGTGCGTCGAATTCACCAACCTCAACAAGGCCTGCCCTCAAGATCCGTTCCTACTCCCCTGCATCGACTAGATTGTCGACTCCACAGCTGAGAGCGATCTGTTGTGTTTCCTGGATGCGTTTTGGGTTATCACCAAATCAAGGTGGCGGCGGAGGACGTGGAGAAGACAGCCTTCCTGACCCCATGTGGAGTGTACTGCTACACTTGCATGCCGTTCGGGTTGCGCAACGCAGGCGCAACTTTCCAGCGGCTGATGCACATCGCCTTGGGCCGGCAGCTCAGGAAAAATGCCTAGGCTTACGTCAACAACATTGTGGTATAACCTCGGGAGGCAAGGACCCTGATCTAGGATTTGGAGGAAACCTTCGCGCGCCTCTGCCAGGTGGACCTGCGACTCAACCCGGAGAAGTGCGTGTTCGGTGTCCCTTCAGGCAAGCTACTGGGCTTTCTCGTGTCCCATAGAGGGATCGAGGCCAACCCAGAGAAGATCAAGGAAATCGAAGACATGAGTCCACTGCAAACCCTCAGAGAAATGCAGAAGATCACCGGCCGCGTGACTGCGTTAGGACGCTTCATCTCAAAGTTGGGGGAGCGTGCCTTGCCGTTCTTCAAGCTGATGAAGAAGAAGGGCCAATTTGAGTGGACATAGGAGGCCGACCAAGCGTTTCGAGACCTCAAGAAATATCGGACCAGCCCTCCGGTAATGGTGGCATAGCGCCCTCTTGAGTCCTTGGTGCTCTACCTAGCCTCCACTCCCTACTCCGCCAGCGCAGCCTTGGTGGCAGTTCGGGAGGAACGCCAGGCCAAGGGCGCATCATGCCCAGCCATGAGCTCAGCTGTAACGGCATAAGGCCAAGAAGGCCTCGCGAGGAACACGACCTCGGCAGCCGGAGACCAACCTCAGCAGGAAGACGCCCCCAGGGCTGAAGAGGCCGTACCAGGTAACCAGGCGCTGGGGGCTCCATTGCCTCAGGAAGCGTCTCAACCTCCAGAGGACACAAGCCCTATCAGCACACCCACCCTCATCGGCAAGGCATTTCGCAGCGGGTTCTACTGGCCTACGACACTCGGCAATGCGATCAAGCTGGTGAAGTCCTGCGAAGCCTGCCAATTCCATCCCAAGCAGATTCATCAGCCAGCTCAGGGCCTGCAAACCATCCCACTCTCGTGGTCGTTCGTGGTCTAGGGGCTGGATATCTTGGTCCCGTTTCCTCGAGCGCCTGGGGGCTACCGCTACATCTACGTCACCATCGACAAGTTCACCAAGTGGGCAGAGGTGGAAGCCGTCCGCACCATCCCAGCCGGTTCAGCAGTCAAGTTCATCAAGGGCCTCGTGAGCCGGTTCAGGGTCCCTAACCGTATCATCACCGACAACGGTTCGCAACTCACCAACAATCTCTTCAAAACATATTGTGCTAACCTTGGAACGCAGATATGCTACGCTTCGGTGGCACACCCCCGGAGTAATGGCCAGGCCGAACGCGCCAACGTGGAGGTCCTGAGGGGCCTCAAGACCAGGACTACGGCCACCAAGCCAACTGATGAGACCCCGTTCTTTCTCATATACGGAGCAGAGGCGGTCCTCCCTCACGAGGTCAGGCGTCGCTCCGCGTGGGTCCTAGCATTTGATGAGGCGCAACAGGACGCCATGCGGGGGATGGACCTCATGCTGGGGGAGGAGCACCGTCATGAAGCCACACTGCGAGCAGCAAGATACCAGCAGGCGCTAAGGCGGTATCACTATCGCAACATCCGCCCCAGGACTCTCGAGGTAGGTCACCTCGTACTCAGGCGGGTGCTCTCCAGGGAAGGGTTGCATAAGCTCTCGCCCATGTGGGAGGGCCCGTTCAAGGTTGCTCATGTTTCCAGGCCTGGCGCCGTGCGCCTGGAGACTCGGCAGGGGTACCCATCCCGAACTCCTAGAACATCCAGCATCTCTGGAAGTTTTACCCCTGAAGAAAGGCCCGGTGCCTGTGAAGAAGGCCAGGTGCCTGTGAAGCTCGCCGCTCGAAGAAAGGCCCGGTGCCTGTGAAGAAGGCCTAGTCCCTATGAAGCTTGCCGCCCGTGACACTCCCACGTAATAACGAGTTGGGGCTGTACACGCTCCGGAGTCTCCGGAGAGCCGCCCTCGGGCCTTGGGGGCTCCCGCCCACGCCTAGTGCCAGCACTTAGCTCCGCGCTGGTGAGAAGATGTCGAAGACTATACTAGGTGCCGGACGTGGCTTTTCATTTGCTTTCCGCAGTTGGCTTGCTCTCGCTTGTTTGAACCTTTATTGAAGTTGATTTTAGTGTTATTTGCCGTCTTTTGCTCCTGTTCTATGTTTTCAGCTTTTGTCTGACTCGTTCTCTCTCTCTCTCGCCAACCTCGCGAGGGGGCTGCGTGGGCGCCCTTGTGAGCCTTTCCTCGTTCGAGGCTGTCTTGTTCGAGTTTGCAACGGGAGCACCCCTCCTAGTCCATGCCCCTCGGGCATCACGACACATAGCACTGGGACATGGCCGGCAACCCTCGCGACCAAGGTTCAGAAATGATTCTCCCAATAGATTTTTTGCAGCTCTTAAGGCGCCCGGCGAGGCCTCAAGCAGGCACCTCGCATGGCGGAAACTACTGCAAACGTCTCGAGCTAAGTTGTTCCTACACGCAGACATATAACAACGACACCATAACACAGTACAGGAGCAATAAATGCAGTACGATAGTTTGGCGATCATAGTCTGTTGCACGCCCCCACGGGGCCCCATACTTCTCTCTCTCGATGCAGGAAAAGGAGGAAAACAAAATAAAAGTGGCGCGCGCCTTGCAACAGCTCGCAAGGAGGGATCTGCGTCGTCTTCCCGAGCTCAATCAGACTCCGCCTCGCGCTTCACCGGAGCACGGCGGCGGGACGACCCGCTACCACCCTCGAAGCGGGCGCGACAGCGTGGTGGCTGATCGCGGCCACCGCTGGAGGATCTATCGCCGGAGGAAGAGCCGCTGAAGCTTGACGAGCTGCGGTCGCCGCCGGGAGTAGGTTCGCCTTCTCCCTCATCACGGCTGTCGCCAAGGCCGAGCACCTCATCGCCATCATCGTCTTCAGGGTAGCAACCAACACGGCTCATCTTCTCGAAACACCCTCATGTAGAGGGTCGAGTCACCGTCATACTTGAAGTGGAGGGTGTACCACCTGCCCAGGCCATGCGCATGGGAAAACGTCTGCCAGCCCTGGGCCAGGGCTACATTGCCGGTGACGGAGATCTCCACCGCGACCCAGGAGGCCCTGCTGTAGTAGCCGTCCGCCTGCAACCAAAGCCCACCGGGGCCAGCGACCGGCAATTCACCAGCGAAGAAGTGAGGGAGCTGGAGCCAGTCGTCGGCTGGGTTGTCCAACCACAAAACAAACTCCGGCAGCACCTCTGCCAAATGGAAGTGCGTCCGGGGAGGCCGCGCAGCCATGGCATGCGTTCCCCCACCAACTGGGCTGCCTCGACATGGGCGGCCACCACCGCATGAAGGGCCACCGCCGCACCCACGGGAAGCCATGGCAGGGGGCGCATGATGCTTGCGAGGACGACAGCGGCTGCGCTTGGGCAGAGGAGAGCCAAGCCCTTCCTGGCGATCCTTCCCCTTCCCCGAGGCCGAGAACCTATTCAGGGGCGCCATGGGGTGTTGCAAGCAACAGGAGAGAGGAGGAAGAAGAAGCAGGCGGAGCAAGAGGAGATGGTCAATGGGGGCTTTCGCCCCTCCGCATTTATAGTCCAGGGGAGGCCAACCGTTGACCTCCATGATCACAGGTAATGATGACTCTTTTTGCATGCAGAAGGGACGCGTCAAATCGGGCAGTTGCCGAGGTAGCATGGGGAAGCAGAGATGCCCACGACCATTCAGTCGCCACGCGTCGACCAAGGCCGCATACCGTACGGGCCCGAGGAGCTCCGCACTTGCCCTTTGGCTTTGCTGCTAAGCCAAGTCCGAGCACGCCTTGGGGCCGGGGGCTACTGTCGGCATTTTGGGAACAGGGTCCCCAGACTTGCTTGCCTGCGGCCTGCTGCGTGGCTCAACCAGTGGCCCAGTACGGTCCATCTTCATCAACCAACACTCAAGACCCTCGCGAGGGGCCAAGCCTCGCAGGGCGGACGGCACAAGGCCTCCTTAGGGATGACCTCACCAGGTAGGCTCGCGAGGAGGGGGAGAAATCAAGCCAAGGGGTACCACGTGACGTGCCCGTGACGCAAGCCATGACGATCAAGACTAGGCAGGCGCCAGCCTCAACAGTGTCCTCCTTTCCTCTTTGGTGCAACGGGAAAGTGCAGGCATGGAGTACCAAGGCATCAGGCAAAGGTCTCCATATCGGTGCAACGAGACAAAGACCAGCAGAGCGGCAGGATGGAGGTCACCATGGAGCCCAAGACGGCGTCATCACTAGCACCTTTGGTAGTCGAAGACCACCTTTAGTCAGGATAGCTTGTACTAGCTGTCCCCTTTCGAAATGGCCGTTGTTGGCTCCCTTCCCGCTCAATATTTGGGAAGAGGACCAGGGCCTCTATAAATAGGGCTAGCCACCATGATAGGGGGGACGGATCGATTCCTCCTCAAGCACACCACAAAGCACAAGAACACCTCTCCTCGCGAGGCTGTTCTTCCTCTATACTGTTCATCATCATCCCAAGAGGCAATCCACCACACCACACACTGGATTAGGGTATTACACCACAACAGTGGCTCGTACCAGTATAAACCTTGTGTCTCTTGTGTTGTTCATCGATCTAGCCTAGGGATCGCCGCAAGGCTGAGGGCGTGTTTCGATAGGGAGAAGATCTTCGTGCGCACCCGAGTGTTCAAACCTTAAAGGTTTGCTGGAACCCGATATCCAGCACCAATCATACACGCAAAAATGGGCGACGCCACCATAGGGGCTAGTATGGGCGGCCGCCTTTGTCGGCGTTCTGGGAACGGGGGTCCCCAGACTTGCCTGCCTGCGGCCTGCGGCATGGCTCAAGTGGTGGCCCAGCATGGCCCATCTTCGTCAGCACAAGACTCAAGACCCTCGCGAGGGGCCAAGGCTTGCGGGGCGGACAACACAAGACTTCCTCAGGAACGGCCTCGCCAGACAGGCTCGCGAG
The DNA here is from genome assembly GCF_018294505.1 of Triticum aestivum. NCBI lineage: Eukaryota > Viridiplantae > Streptophyta > Magnoliopsida > Poales > Poaceae > Triticum > Triticum aestivum. The sequence continues at coordinate 531,802,364 of NC_057795.1, forward strand.
GAGGCCGAGAGATCAAGGCAGGGTTCCTCGCGAGGTTACCGTGACGCAAGCCATGACGACCGAGACCAGGCGGGCGCAAAGGGGGCAAGCACAGGCGTGGAGTACTGAGGCATCAAGCAAGGGTTGCCTTTTCAGTGCAACGAGACCAAGACCAGTAGAGCGGCAGGACGGAGGTCACCGTGGAGCCCAGGACGGCGTCATCGCCAGTGCCTTTGGCAGCCGAAGACCAACTTTAGTCAGGATAACCTGTACTAGATGTTCCCCTTCAAAATGGCCGTTGTTGGCGCCCTTCCCGCTCAATATTTGGGAAGAGGACCAGGGCCTCTATAAATAGGACTAGCCACCACACAGTAGGGGGCATCTGATCGAGTGCTCATTAGACCAAGGGGCGATCGAACTCACCCAAGCAGTTCATCGCACCAGCCCAAGAACACCTCTCGCGAGGCTTTTCTTCCTTTGTACTATTCATCACCAGCCCCTGAGGCAATCCACCACACCACACACTGGAGTAGGGTATTACACCACAACGGTGGCCCGAACCAGTATAAATCTTGTGTCCCTCGTGTTGTTCATCGTTCTAGCTTAGATTCTCACGAGGCGATTGGACGTGAATCGATAGGGGAAAGATCTTCGTGCGCATCCCAGAGTTCGAACCTTAAGGGTCTGCCGAAACCCAACATCTGACATTTTGTGCACCAGGTAGGGGTGCGCCGGAATCTCCCTTCTTCCGTCCTACGTTCCGCCGCATCACCGCCTCCATGTTCGGCGACCCGACGGCCAACTCCGACTGCTGGGCTGCATGGCCCGCCCATGCCAAGCCGCCTGCCCAAGGTGACCTCAACCACGCACCTCAGGCAGTACGCGCTCCGCAGAGTGCTGCGGGGCGTGGGCGACGCGGCCATGCGTCGCCTGCCCTCACTCCACGGCAAGTACGGTCGGCAGTGAGCGCCTCAAGCCACGGTGCGGCCACGATGCCGCACACCCGACGGGAGCAGGCACACATGGAGGTCGCGCTCAAGGTGGCGCGAGAGCTGCTGCGGTGGATACTGCAAGAAAGCGGCCATGACGTGCTGCTGGAGTGCATCGCTGAGCTCCTGGATGCCGCCGCGTCAGGGGCTCCCTCGTTCTACGTCCAACTTCCACCCCAGGCCCTGGGTGGATCGTGAGGTGGACCAATTCATGCCCACGCACCCCCAGGCACGCCTCAAGGCTTCATCAACACCGGCCTAGCCCTCAGCGCTGGGCAACAAGCTATGCCGGCACCACCTCCGGGGAGCGAGGGCATGTGCATCGCTGCCTATGGTCCTGGCAGGCCGCCGCACTACCGTCCCCAAGATGGGGCTTCAAGACAAACTGCAAGGCGCGCAGAGCACTACGGCGAGGCCTTTGGGGTGGTGGCCCCGGAGGCCTATGTGCCCCGCATGGTGGATCAAGGGTACGCGCTGGAGGAGGTCCACGGCTCATTCTTCGGGCCAGGCTAGGAGGAAGAGGTGCCAGAAGTCGAGCTCTTTCGGGAGCCCCACGGAAGCCTCGACAACTGTGCCGGCGGCAGCAACTACAGGGTACTGCTAATTCCTTAGGAGCAAGCTTATGCTAACCATGGGTCATAGGAGGTTAAGGTCGCTGCAGCGGATGGCTGCCCCAGTGCGGCAATCTCGCTCCCCTCGGGAGGAGGGCAATGGGAGCAGCAGGAGAGGGGCCGGGATCCAGGCTCCTCCCCACGGCAGGCGGAGCAAGGCGTTCTTCGGAGGTAGGCCCTCTGCCGGGGAGGTGCCCTAGGACCTGCCCCCTGGCAGAGGACACATGGTCGTCGGGGGAACCGCTGGCGTCCCCTTTTCCCATTGGCGTCGTCCTGGTTTCCGGTCGCCGTCGATGGGGTCAAGGGTGGCGCAAGGCGGGGCCCTCATCTGGCGATATGAAGCAAGGCCAGTACCTGTGAAGAAGGCCCAGTGCCTGTGAAGTTCACCGCCCGTGACACTCTCATGTAATAATGAGTTGGGGCTGTACACGCCCCGGAGTCTCCCGAGAGCCACCCTCGGGCGTCGGGGGCTCCCTCCCACGCCCAGTGGGAGCACTTAGCTCCGCACTGGTGAGAAGACGTCGAAGACTAGACTAGGTGTCGGACGCGGCCTTTTGCTTTTTGCTTCATTTCATGTGAACAAGCTCTCTCGTTTCAGATCTTAATCGAAGTCGAATTTGTGTTTGCGTATGCGGGGGGATGGGGGTGTTGTGTCTTATTCGTGTGCTTTCTTGTGCTCCGATTTCTGTTCAAGTTGGTATTCACACCATCTTCCTCCCTCTCGCGGGCCCCTCGCGAGTGGGAAAGGGCCCAGCATCTGCGCCTGCCGTCCCGCGGCCGACTTTCGCTCCAGCCAGGCTCTCGCCGCATGGTTAAATGGGACCCTCATGAGGCCCTCGGATGGACACTGTGAGCCCACTCTAGGCTTGCGAAGACGAAGGTAAAACCACGATAACCCATTCATAACAAAAATCATGGCATCATGCGGGCGCCCATCCGGCGACGATCTCAACAACACGTGGGAACAATCTTTTTACATGAGGGGCTTCCCCTCCCAAAATGCTCTCACAACCTTTAGGGCCACACCCGAGTCTCTTCCTGCGCAGGACAAACAGCAGGGGGGAGCGCAGGGTCAATCGGACATGTCGCTCACCGCATCCCCCAAGGCGTCTTCGGAGGCATTGCTAGCACCGCCGTGGTCGCCAGCAGCCTCTTCATCGCCATTGTTGGCACCTTCTTCACCACCGTTCACCACGACGCCTTCATCAGCAGCAACGATCACTCCGTCGTCATCGGAGGTGAAGGCCCGGACGAGCGCATCTACATTGTCCTCCACCCACCGCGCTAGGTCGCCTCGGACGGCCTCACGCACTGGAGCGATGGCGGCATCGAAGTCGAAGAGGGGGTCGAGGTTCTGGAGATGGCTGAAGATGCGGGAGAATGCCCCCGTGAGTAGGCCGCGGCTCCATTCCTCCACAAGCTGGCGAGACCTCTCAGAGCGGTTCTCCAGATGCGTCACCACGTCGGTGAAGAACTGGAGGTTTCCGGCATAGTTGGTCACATGCGGATCCACGGGGGCGGCCTCGCGGATGTTGCCCAAGGCTGCATTAGCCCTTTCCCTGAGCATCCGGAGCATGGGGCCGTGCATGTGTTCCAACGTCTGCCGCTGGCGGATCTCGTCCGCATTCCGCTATGCGGCGGCCTCGGCGTCGTCAGCCCGCCGTTGAAGAAGGTGAAGTTCGGCGCGGGAGGAGGCTAGCTCATCCTGCGTCGAGCTTTCTGCGATGGAAGTGGCCTCAGCTCGCTATGTGGCTTCAGTTAACCTGGTCTTAAGGGCAGCAGTCCTGCCCGCGGCTTCATCCTTGATCAACTCCTGCCGCTCTTCATACTCGCACTCAAGGCCGGCGCGAGCCTCCGCCATGTGACAGTTGACCTCCTCCTAGATCTGGGCCTCCCGCGCACCGACATCGTCCTCCGCCTGGGTTACCTGGCGCTCCCTCATCTCCGACCGCTCCAGATCGAGGTTGTGCTCGGCAGTCTCCAGCATCAGCGCTTCCTCGCGCCTCCAGAGCTCCTCCTCTTCAGCGGGGCCCCCCTTTCAGCAGCGCAAGGGCGGCTCGGTGCAGCTCCACCTGCTGCTCCAGGGAGTTGCACTAGTCTTGGAGCTCCCACACGCGCTCCTCCGCGGCTTCGCGTCGCCTATCTACCTCCTGAGCCTCCTCAAGGGCGCGGGAGCAGGCCTCCCGAGAGGCCGCCAGGGATGCCTCGGCCTTGGCGTTTTCGAGGTCACGCTGGTGGCTGGCGAGACCAACAGCCTCCTTCAGCTTGCGCCGCTCTTCGACCAACCTCAAGCCTTCAGCTTTGAGACACGCGTCTTCACCCGCCAGCTCCGTGCCAAGCTGGCTCACTACATCGGCCGCCCTCCGGATGAACTCCTGGCGGACGGCGCTGCGCTCCCGCGCATGCCCGAGCATGTCGTCAACATCATCCTCCGCCATCAACGCTGGCGGAGGGCCCCGGAGTGGTTCGCCCCCTCTCAGTAGGGGGCTGGGGGCTGGCATGCTGGCGATCGCCGGGCGGGCCCCACAAGGGACCCAGCCAGGCGTCAATCCACCTCCCGCTGAGGACCCGAAGACCGACTTCAGCCACTCGCCGCCTATGATCAGTGGAGGAGATCAGGGCAAGATGGTTGTGCCCAAGGAGAACTCACGAGAAAAGAGCGGCGCGCCTACAGTTTCAAGGCACGCCGCAAGCCGGCCTGCATCTCCAGTCGAGCTAGCACCAAGGGCGGCACGCAGACTCGGGGCAATCAAGGTCATTGATCGAAGAGGGGCCTGAGGAAGTGGCTCCTCAGCTGGCTCCGCGGGCTCGTCAGAGGGGATCCTGGAAGGACATCAAAGGGAGAGGCAAACAAGGAACTATAAGAAGGAAGGACTTACTCGTCCATGGCAAAGTACTTCCTGTGCTTTAGTGGGCGGTACGAGCGATTATCACCACCGGAGGCCTCCTTCCTCTTGCGAAGGGCCTCGAAATCTATGCGGAACCGACCCAAGCTCGCGACGTGAGGGCCGGTGCACGGCATAGGAGCCGAAGCATCAGGACGGCCCAAATCAAGGGCACCGGCCTGAGAGGAGCTATCAGGTGCCACGTCTTGTTGGCCTGCCGAGGCCTCGGGGGCTTTGACCTCGGGACAGGCAGGTCGCACCCCCTCATCAGCCATCACCTCGCGAGGGTCTCACGCAACATCAGCACCTCGACATCAGGCCCCCCAGCTCCCGCCAATGCTTGCCTCCATGCAACAACTCTTTAGGCAAGGTCGGCGCGGGCGGCTGGGGGAATGACCACAACAACTGGATTCTCGCGGGGCCCGGCGAGGCCAGCCAGGCGCAGCCCCCATTCGTCAAAGCGGGGCATCTGCCTCGCGAAGTCGACCCTGTTTGTGCAAAGTTACAACAGGGCGCCTCCAGGGCGAACGCTGCCACGAGAGTGGTCGCCCTCAGGACCTGCAGCACCTGCTTCAGCGTGTCAGGCGCGAGATCACCTTCCTGGAGCCTCATACGGTCCTGACGACCAGAGTAAGCCCACACTAAGCGGGAATGGCGCTGGAGAGGAGCGATGCAACGCTGGAGGAACTCCTTCACCACCCGGGGCACCGTCACCCCGAGCTCCCTCAGCCTCTCGAAGCGATGCCAGGTGAAAGCGAGCTGGGGGCTCGTAAGCTCCTCGTGACCCCAACCAGGATTGGGAATAGCGGGCAGCATCGGGTGCGCGAGTAGGGTGCTGGGCACCCCAACATCCACATACAACCACCGCTCCCGGAACCCGCTCGCGGAAGGTGGGAGGCCAAAATCGATCCCTGAGGCGGCCGTATCCGGCACGGCCTGGAAGCTCACGCATCCCGAACACCGGGAAGGGTCAGACAAGCGCAGAGAGAAGAAGTGGCGCAGGAGGGAAACGGAAGGAGGAATCCCCACCATGGCCTCGCAGACGAAGGCGAAGACAGCAAGCAGAGTAATGGATTGGGGGCCAAGATGCATCATGTGGATCAGGTAATGGGAAAACACCACATTGAAGAAGGCGAAAAAGTGGGGAACCAGGCCCGCCCAGAAGGCGCCGGCCAAGAATCGGACCTCCGTGATGATCCTATCGAAGGAGGCGTGGGACGCGGGCCAGGCCATCGTCTTCCCGCAATCATTGAAACTGGATGCAAGCGCAGAGCAGACCTTCTCCAAGGCTTCCAGATTGAGTATGAGCGACTTGTCGACGGCGGGAGCAGCCGCCGGAGGCACGCTGGCCGAAGGCGCAGGCTTCTTACCCTTGTCCTTTTTCATTGGCGCCATGACAATGGAAGGGGGAGGAACTCAAGATGGATTGGAAGTGGAAGCAGGGGCTCGAGGAGTTGAAGGGAACAAGAAGTGCACATGCAGCAAAGGGAGGATAACTGTGTACAAGCCTCGCGGCTGCCTAGCCATGCGCATAATGAGGGAGTGTGGGGAAGCGAAGGCGCCCACGTCAAATCAAACGCGACGCGGCGCCAAAGGCCGCAGGCTGATGGAGCCCGCGGCGCTCCGCACTTGCCCCTTCGCTTCACCGCTAAGCTAAGTTCGAGCGTGTCTTGGGCCCGGGGGCTACTATCGGCGTTCTAGGAATGGGGATCCCCGGACTTGCCTGCCTACGGCCTGCGGCGTGGCTCAAGTGGTGGCCCAGCACGGCCCATCTTCGTCAGCACAAGACTTAAGACCCTCGCGAGGGGCCAAGCCTCGTGGGGCGGATGACACAAGACTTCCTCAGGAACGGCCTTGCCAGGCAGGCTCGCGAGGAGGCAGAGAGATCAAGGCAGGGTACTTCGCGAGGTTCCCGTGACGCAAGCCATGAAGATCGAGACCAGGCGGGCGCCGGCCTGTGCAGTGTCCTTGTTTCCTCTTTGGTGCAAAGGGGGCAAGCACAGGCGTGGAGTACCGAGGCATCATGCAAGGGTTGCCATTTCAGTGCAACGAGACCAAGACCAGTAGAGCGGCAGGACGAAGGTCACCGTGGAGCTCAGGACTATAGGGGAACGTAGCAGAAATTCAAAATTTTCTACGCCTCACCTAGATCTATCAATGGAGATACTAGCACCGAGAGAGTGGGGAGTGCATCTTCATACCCTTGAAGATCGCGATGCATAAGCGTTACAAGAACGCGGTCGGTGGAGTCGTTCACGAAGCGATTCAGATCACGGCCGAATCCAATCTAAGCACCGAAGAACGGTGCCTCCGTGCTCGACACACGTGCAGCCCAGTGACGTATCCCGTGCCTTGATCCAGCAAGAAGACTCTTTCCAGCAGCAGCACAACGGCGTGGTGGTGATGGAGGAGCGTGGCACTCCAGCAGGGCTTCGCCAAGCACTGCGAGAGACGAGGAGGGAGAGGGGTAGGGCTGTGCCAGGAGAGATGGAAACCCATGTGCTTGGAAGCCCCAAAACCCACACTATATATAGGGCAAGGGGAGAGGGGGCCGGCCCCCTCTAGATCCCATCTAGAGGGGAGGGGCGGCGGCCAGGAGGGGAGGCTTGCCCCCCAAGCAAGGTGGAGGTGCCCCCCTCCCCTAGGGTTTTCAACCCTAGGTGCCTTGGGCCCTTGGGGAGGGGCGCACCAGCCCACTAGGGGCTGGTTTCCTCCCACGTTCAGCCCATCAAGCCCCCCGGGGCAGGTGGCCCCACCCGGTGGACCTCCGGACACCTTTCGGTGGTCCCGGTACAATACCGATAACCCCTGAAACTATTCCGGTAACTGAAACTGGACTTCCCATATATAAATCTTTACCTCCAGACCATTCCGGAACTCCTTGTGACATCCGGGATCTCATCCGGGACTCCGAACAACATTCGGTAACCACATACAAACTTCCTTTGTAACCCTAGCGCCATTGAACCTTAAGTGTGTAGACCCTACGGGTTCGGGAATCATGCAGACATGGCCGAGACAGCTCTCTGGACAATAACCAATAGCGGGATCTGGATACCCATGTTGGCTCCCATATGTTCCACGATGATCTCATCGGATGAACCACGATGTCAAGGATTCAAGCAATCCCGTATGCAATTCCCTTTGTCAATCGGTATGTTACTTGCCCGAGATTCGATCGTCGGTATCCCAATACCTCGTTCAATCTCGTTACCGGCAAGTCACTTTACTCGTTCCGTAATGCATGATCCCATGACTAACTACTTAGTCACATTGAGCTCATTATGATGAGGCATTGCGGAGTGGGCCCATAGATACCTCTCCGTCATAAGGAGTGACAAATCCCAGTCTCGATGCGTGCCAACCCAACAGACCCTTTCGGAGATACCTGTAGTGCACCTTTATAGTCACCTAGTTACGTTGTGACATTTGGTACACCCAAAGCACTCCTACGGTATCCGGGAGTTACACAATCTCATGGTCAAAGGAAATGATACTTGACATTAGAAAAGATTTAGCAAACGAACTACACGATCTTGTGCTATGCTTAGGATTGGGTCTTGTCCATCACATCATTCTCCTAATGATGTGATCCTGTTATCAATGACCTCCAATGTCCATGGTCAGGAAACCATAACCATCTATTGATCAACGAGCTAGTCAACTAGAGGCTCACTAGGGACATGTTGTGGTCTATATATTCACACATGTATTATGGTTTCTAGTTAATACAATTATAGCATGAACAATAGACAATTATCATGAACAAGGAAATATAATAATAACCATTTCATTATTGCCTCTAGGGCATATTTCCAACAGTCTCCCACTTGCACTAGAGTCAATAATCTAGTTCACATCACTATGTGATTGTAATGAATCCAACACCCATTGGGTTTGATCATATCTCGCTTGTGAGAGAGGTTATTAGTCAACGGGTCTGAATCTTTCAGATCCGTGTGTGCTTTACAAATCTCTATGTCGTCTCCTAGATGCAGCTACCATGCTATATTTGGAACTATTCCAAATAACTGCTCTACTATACGAATCTAGTCTACTTCTCAGAGTCATCCAGATTGGTGTCAAAGTTTGCATCGGCGTAACCCTTTACGACGAACTCTTTTACCACCGCCATAATCGAGAAAATTCCTTAGTCTACTAGTTACTAAGGATAACCTTGACCGCTGTCCTGTGATCCATTCCTGGATCACACTTGTAACCCTTGACCGACTCATGGCAAGGCACACTTCAGGTGCGGTACACAACATAGCTTACTTTAGAGCATACGTCTAAATCATAGGGGACGACCTTCGCCCTTTCTCTCTATTCTGCCATGGTCATGTCTTGAGTCTTACTCAATACTCACACCTTATAACACAGCCAAGAACTCCTTTGCCGATCTCTTTTGAACTCCTTCAAAATCTTGTCACGGTATGTATTCATTCGAAAGTACTATTAAGCGATTTTGGTCTATCCTTATAGATCTTAATGCTCAATGTTCAAGTAGCTTAATCCAGGTTTTTTATTGAAAAACACTTTTCAAATAACCCTATATGCTTTCCAGAAACTCTGCATCATTTCCGATCAACAATATGTCAACAACATATACTCATCAGAAATTCTATAGTGCTCCCACTCACTTCTTTGGAAATACAAGTTTCTCATAAACTTTGTATAAACCCAAAATCTTTGATCATCTCATCAAAGTGTATATTCCAATTCCGAGATGCTTACTCCAATCCTTAGAAGGATTGTTGGAGCTTTGCATACTTGTTAGCATCTTTTAGGATTGACAAAACCTTCTGGTTGTATCACATAAAACCTTTCCTCAAGAAAATCGTCAACGAAACAATGTTTTGACATCCTATCTACAAGATTTTATAAATAATGCAGTAACTGCTAATATAATTCCAACAGACCCTTAGCATCGCGACGAGTGAGAAAGTCTCATCGTAGTCAACTCCTTGAACTTGTTGGAAAATATCTTACCGACAAGTCGAGCTTTCTTAATTGTGACACTTACCATCATTGTCCGTCTTCCTTTTTAAAATCCATCTGTACTCAACAGCTTTACGACCATCGAGTAGTTCTTCCAAAGTCTATACTTTGTTTTCATATATGGACCCTTTCTCGGATTTTATGGCCTCGAGCCATTCCTCGGAATCTGGGCCCACCATCGCTTCTCCATAGCTTTTAGGTTCATTGTTTTCTAGCAACATGACCTTCAAGGCAGGATTACTATACCACTCTAAAGTTGTACGCATCCTTGTCACCCTACAAGGTTTGGTAGTAACTTGATCCGAAGCTTCATGATCACTATCATAAGCTTCTACTTCAATTGGTGTAGGCACCACAGGAACAACTTCCTGTGCCCTGCGACACACTAGTTGAAGTGATGGTTCAACAACCTCATCAAGTCTCCACCATCCTCCCACTCAATTCTTTCAAGAGAAACCTTTCCTCAAGAAAGGACCCGTTTCTAGAAACTATCACTTTTGCTTCCAGATCTGAAATAGGAGGTATACCCAAATGTTTTGGGTGTCCTACGAAGATGTATTTATCCGCTTTGGGTTCGAGCTTATCAGGATGAAACTTTTTCACATAAGCATCGCAGCCCCAAACTTACAAGAAACGACAGCTTAAGTTTCTCTAAACCATAGTTCATACGGTGTCATCTCAACGGAATTACGTGGTGCCCTATTTAAAGTGAATTCGGTTGTCTCTAATGCCTAACCCATGAATGATAGTGGTAATTCGACAAGAGACATCATGGTATGCCCCATATCCAATAGGGTGCATCTATGATGTTCGGGCACACCATCACACTATGGTGTTCCAGGCGGTGTTAGTTGTGAAAGAATTGCCACAATGTCTCAATTGTGTACCAAACTCGCAACTCAGATATTCATCTCTATGATCATATCATAGACATTTTATCCTCTTGTCATGAAGATCTTCAACTTCATTCTGAAATTACTTGAACCTTTCAATAATTCAGACTTGTGTTTCATCAAGTAAATATACTCAACATCTACTCAAATCATCTGTGAAGTAAGAACATAACGATATCCACTGCATGCCTCTGCACTCATTGGACTGCACAAATCAAAATGTGTTACTTCCAACAAGTTGCTTTCTTGTTCCATCTTACTGAAAAACGAGGATTTTCAGTCATCTTGCCCATGTGGTATGATTTGCATGTCTCAAGTGATTCAAAATCAAGAGAGTCCAAATGATCCATTTGCATGGAGTTTCTTCATGCGTACATACCAATAGACATGGTTCGCATGTCTCAAACTTTTCAAAAAACAAGTGAGTCCAAAGATCCATCAACATGGAGCTTCTTCATGCGTTTTATACCAATATGGATTTCATGGTAGTGCCACAAGTAGGTGGTACTATCATTACTATCTTATATCTTTTGGCATGAACATGTGTATCACTACGATCGAGATTCAATAAACCATTCATTTTAGGTGCAAGACCATTGAAGGTATTATTTAAATAAACAGAGGAACCATTATTCTCCTTAAATGAATAACCGTATTGCGATAGACATAATCCAATCATGTCTATGCTCAACGCAAACACCAAATAACAATTATTTAGGTTTAACACCGATCCCGATGGTAGAGGGAGCGTGCGATGTTTGATCACATCAACCTTGGAAATACTTCCAACACGTATCGTCACCTCGCCTTTAGCTAGCTAGTCTCCGTTTATTCCATAGCCTTTTATTTCGAGTTACTAACACTTAGTGTCGGGGGTTGGGTGCGACATATGGCAAGGGATGGCTTATCATGGTGGGAGCGAGTAGAACGTCGCCGGTGCCCAGAAGCGGGATGAGGCGAAGACATGCACGCCGGCGGAACTTACCCAGCTTCAGGGCTCTCCTAGGAGATAACACCCCTACTGCTGCTCTGCGGGGTCTCCGCATGATCACTAAGGCAAAGTGACTACAATGGTGCTCCTAGAGCTGTATCGGGAGGCAGGAGAGGGTGAGGCTTGCTCTCTCCTCCCTAGGCTATCTGGTTATCTCAATCAAGGTACGAACCCTTTGCATGGGTGCCCCGGGGGGTTTACATAGGCCTACCCCCCGGGGTACAATGGTAATCCGGCTAGGCGCGGGTCCCAGCCGTCTGTCTCTCAGACCGCCGTCCTTCCCGCTGGCTTCTGGGGCTCGCCGACTGGTGGGTCCCGTGGACAGGCTTTGTTACTGTAGCGGCACTCCTGATGACGCAAGCTTGGTCATTGGGTCATGGCAATAGTGCTATCGTCTATCGGGCGATCACTGTCGCCATTCCCCATCCTATCTAGTTAATGGCTCGTGGGCCCCGGGGAGGAGTCGGCCGACTCCAGGGAGGCCGACTCCCACAGGTCCACCTTCGGGGCGCTCAGGCCGCCCTCGGTCCACCCATTGACAGGCGGCCCCGCGGTCTTCGCGTCGTACAGGCCGGCGTCATGGGCACAGTGCACCGCGCACTGTGGCTGAGGTCAGGGCAGGCATGGCAACAGTGCCGCCCCTCGCCAGAGATCTTCCAGCGATACAGCTCACTATAGCCATGCCGGTCCTGCGTACACAGGGGGGGAACGGCCACGCCGTGACCGTACCCCGCATCGTACTTCGAGATGAGGGAGGAGTCATGGGCCGACTCTCCATAGTCGGCCTCTCTGGAGCTCGCCGGCTTGGATTCCGCTTATCTTGGAGTCGCCGGCTTGGAGTCGGCTTGTCTTGGAGTCGTCGTCTGGGACTCGGCCTGAGGGGCGCGGCCTGCCCCGTTGTCTTGAAAGGTCCTGGGAGTCGGGTTAGCCTACCCGTGGCCCATTACTCCGACAGTAGTCCCTGAAGCTGGTGAAGCCCTGCGGACACTGCATTGTGGGGCTTTGATAGTTTCAACCTTCTCGGAGCGGACTCTGGAACCTGGCTGCCGTCTTCCCTTGGGTCGATTGTCGAGAGTCTGATGTTTTCTAGCGAGGAGTCGCAGCTTGAACATCGCGGCGGGAAACCAGGCGGTGTGCCTGATACGCTTCCCTGCTACCGTCGGGGCGGTCCTATCGCGTGGCGCCACGTGGAGAGGATAGCCTACTCGCCCACGCGCGCGACGGGACGGGCTGTCAGGCGGGGCCCGCCACTACTGTGCCTCGGCATACGAACAGATCCGCTGCGGTCGTGGACGGTTGGTTTTCCCACGTTGTTACTACGCGCAGTAACTTCGTGGGGTAAATCGTGGGGCGGCGTGGGGTCCTGCGCGTAGTTAATCCCACGCCCGCCCCATCGGCTTCTCGGCCCACGAGGCTATAAGTAGGCGGGGGAGAGGGGCGGCAAAGCACGCGCGCCCATCTTCCCTGCTCCCCCGCTTCCTCTTGCTTCTTCTTCCTCTTGCTGCCGCCGAGCCGAACCACCCTGCGCCCACGGCCATGAGCTCTTCCTCTGCCGCCGCGCCTCCTGCCATGCGGGCATGTGGGACGGCTCCGAGGTGGGACGACGACCACATCGAGCTCCTCCGCAAGACGCGTCGGCTCCCCGGCACGAACCTAGTGTGAGCCCACGCCGCGCCGGCGACGGAGATATCACCAGCGCCGAAGGAGGGAGAGCGGGTCATATTCTGCTCGCACCTCATGCGCGGCCTAGGGCTACCGGCGAGCGGCTTCTTCCGCTCCTTCTCGGAGTTCCACGGGCTCCAGACGCACCACCTCACTCCAAACACGGTGGTGCTGCTGGCCGCCTTTGCCACCCTGTGCAAAGGCTTCCTCGGCATTCTCCCACCATCGAGCTGTGGGGAGAATTCTTCCAATCCAAGCTAGCCCAGTGCGGTTCCTTCATCGCGATGCGGAGATCGACAGCCGATAATCCGTTTCACTCCATACCGCTGATAAAGTCGGTGAAGATGTGGCAGCGGTCTTATTTCTACGTGAAGAACGTCGCCCCCGAAGGCGACTGGGTCAATCTGCCGCACTATGAAGCCGGCGCGCCGGCTGGGAGGCTCCCCAGCTGGTCCCACCGGGTCAAGACGCTGACACCCGCAGGTGTCGCCGCCGTCGCGCGACTCCTAGTGCTGACGCAGTAGGAGAGTCTGTCCGGGGGCCGACTTGCTGGCCGCCTTCGTGGCGTGCCGATTCCTCCCTCTCCAAGTCCGACCTTGTCAGGACCCCGACTCAATGCCACATCGATCTAGCATGTAACACCTCATATCACTTTGCGGCCTCACGCACGGTATCCCCACGGGTGTCGCCTTACCTTTTCCCGGGACCGTTTGCGCATTTTGGCACACGTATATGATGGTGTCGCTAGCATCCATATGATAAAGAGCCCGGGCTGACATGGCTATTCGTAAACCCAAAGTGGCACTAACTTACAGGGACAGGCATCCATGACCCAGCATCGAACGTGTCGGTCATCAGCGAGTGAATCCAGGCTGTAGCATTGGGCTAACAGGACTCCGGTGAACCGGGCTGTAGCGGGCTAGCAGGACTCCGGTATCCATCGCGTGACATTTCCCCGAAGGGACAGACACAGGATCGAAGAAGGACACATGCCGGCCAGCCTAAGTGTTCCGGAGCAGTAGCAAGCTACCAGGGCTCAGTGGAAGCACTAGGAGGCATTTCCCGGTAAGAGAGGCTACTAAGGATAAACAACTAGATAGTCAGATCCCACACATAGCAATACACATTACACGTACGCATAACATGCAAGTATGTGCTGTACAACATGGCATCACAACATAACTCAACAACTCAAATAGATAAAGGCTTAGAAGAGCCATCATAGCATCTATTTCAAACAGGGGTCACAAGACCCATCATGCAGAGCATACAAGCAACAAGCGGAAGCATTACATGTCTGGGTACAGACATCTACAAATGAAAAAAGGCTGAAGAGCCTGACTAACTACAACGTCCGATCAAGATCGTAGCTGAGGTACAAGCTACTTGTCGAAGTCCACGATAACACTATTAAGACCGAAGTCTCCGCTGCAAAAACATAAATAAAGCAACATGAGTACAAAGGTACTCAGCAAGACTTACATCAGATCCTATCATACATGCATTTGTATCAAGAGGGTAATGTGGGGTTTAGTTGCAGCAAGCCAGCTTTGACTCTGTGGCTATCTTGTTCTACGACTACCAGAAACTTTGGAGGTGAGACAACGTACACGAGTCCACTAATCACCACACAATACACTACTATGGATTCATCCCCGTCTCCCTACGAGAAGGCCATCCATAGCACTCACACTTGTCTTGAGCATTTTAGAGTATCCACTTCAAGTTGTCTATGTACCATGTAAGCATCCAAGAAGTCCATAACCGCGGACCCGGCTATTCGAATAGATCATGTTAACCCTGCAGGGGTGTACTTCTTCACACACGCTCTCGCCACTTACCGCCATGTACACGTCATGAATCTCGGCAACCTTCAAGCGGAAGCCTGGCGAGGGTGTCGGCCACGACCTGACTAACCACACAAGACTCTAGTCCAGGTTTATCGCCTATTCGGGTTCCATCCGCAAGGAGATCCGGCCGGGGTGTCGCTCACGGCCCCAAACGATGTGAGCAGGGTTCCCAAGCCCACCATCCGGGTGCCACTTGGTACACCGTGCCACGTGTGCCTAGTCTGTCCCAAGCCCACCCTGCCGGGTGCCACTTGGTAGAAAAATAGCACTACCTACAAACACCAGAAACTAGTTGCGACTCCTGGACAGAGACCAAGTTGGTTAATAAGTCGAGAGGGGTCGAGTTACCGGAACCCAATGTGTGGTAGTATCGAGTCATTGGACAACATACATAGAACTCAGTGCTTAAGGACGGTTCCAATGAGACAACCCACCATGTACTCCTACATGGCCTCTCACCGCTACCTTTACCAAATCGTGTTCACACACTTCACTCTCAGCATCAGAACATATCATAACACTCCAATTCATTCCCAATGAATCAGACCTGACACACTCTAAGCAATAGCAGGCATAGCATGGTAGGAACACAACATGGCTCAATCAACTCCTACACATGCTAGTGGGTTTCAACTATTTACTGTGGCAATGACAGGTCATGCAGAGGAATGGGTTCAACTACCGCAGCACAAAGTAGCAGATGAATCGTTGTTGTCCTAATGCAATAACTGAGAGCAGGAGCGAGAGAGTAGGGTTTTATCGAAATGAACAAGGGGGTTTGCTTGCCTGGTAAATCAACAAGGGAGGCACTGCTTCACAGACAGGTACTCTGGAACGTCTCCGGAGCAGGACCTATCGAGAAGGAACGGTGCCGACAATCAATACACAATCATATGCAACAATATGATGCATGAACATGGCATGTAGACTTGATGCTGTTTGAGCTAATGCAACTAGTATTCAATTTGAATGAAGTCCATTTGAACAAAAGGTTCAAATGCAACTCCAAAATAAGTCTCTTAATATGCCATAATGTGTTTTCTCATATTCAGCATGTATAAGTTGGTTTTTCATGCATGAAACTAGTACAGATGGAAAGATTGCATTTTTCTGATAATTTTTCATATATAATTCATTTCAATCTAAGCTACGGTTGAATTGTTTTGAAATTTTGAAGTTTAAATCAATTTCTGGAATTTCCTGAATTATTTTAATTCCAGAAATCATATATTGCGCCAGCATGACGTCAGCACGACGTCAGTGGTCAACTGCGGCTGGCTGGGTCCAAACCTGACGTGTGGGGTCCACACGTCAGTGGCAGGGGGGTTTAATAGAGGTTAGTTTAATCCTAATTAAGAGTTAGTGGCGCTGGGGCCCACTGTCAGTGTCAGGGTTAATTAACAGAGGTTGATTAAATTTAAACTAATCCTAAACCCGAATTAGCAGGGACGGGCCCCACTTGTCATTGAGCCAGGGGAGGTCAAACCCCCTGGTCAACCGGGGCTAATATGCCGGCGTTTAGCCGCCGGCGGCAGCAAACGCGGCGGAGGGCGCGGGATTTCCACTCCGGCGCCCAATCGAGCAGCGGAAGGCGAGAGTTCGGGCGCGAGCGGGATCGGTCTGCGGGGCACGGGGAGGCAGGAGAGAAGGGGGGGTTCGACGGCGGGGCTCACAGCGAATCCAGCGGTGTCGTCGGTGAGCTCGGGGAAGGCTTGGGGCAGCCGGAGCGACGATGGCGATCTCGTCGGCCGGAGCTTGAAGATGACGGCGATTGCGATGAAGCGAAGCTCGTCCGGGTTGCTTTGCTCGGTGAGGAGGGAGAGGGGGTCGCGGCGGAGCTGGGAGGCGTGTCGGGGAGGTGCGGCAGTGGCCGAGGCCACGGTGGCTATGGACGGTGGCGACGGTGATTCTCGGGTGAGAGAGAGGGAGAAGGGGAAAAGCACGGGAGAGAGGGGGGTGAGGCCAGGGGATCGGGGCGGCACCGAGAAGAAGCAACGCAGTGTCGCGCTGGCAGGGCAGGCAGGTAGGCGAGCTGGTAGCATGGCGCGGTGGCGCGTGCGCGCGCCGGGCACGCTCCCCTCCCTCTCTCGAGGACGAAGACGACAGAGGAGTAGGCGGGCTGGGCCGCCTGCTGGCTGGGACGGCCTGCTGCGGCTGGGCTGCACAGGGGGGAGCCCCAGGTAAGCTTCTCCTCTTTATTTCTGTTTTCTATTTTTTTCTGACATTTGTTTTGATTTAATTAAGATATTAAATCATTTAATTACATTATGCCAATTTTTGCAGGAGCTAGCTATAATATTCCAGAGCTCCTGTATAAATGGCATAATTTTTGGACCATATTAATATATATAACTAATATATTTCCAATGCAAATATTTATCGAATTAATCCAAATGGCCAAAATAAATATCCATGAGCTCCTAAAAATATTGTTTTGATTTTTATCTCTGTCCAATATTTTCAGAGAGCAACATGAGCATTTTCTTGGACCCTTTTGGAGAAATTTTTATTTGGGTCATTTTCAAAAATGATTCTGAGGGTTCCACCAACCCTCATTTCAAATTTAAATGAAATTTAAACATGATGCACAAATGACTAGCTAGTCTAGGTCATACCAGACTAGGGATGTGACAACTCGCCCCCACTTGAAAGAATCTCGTCCCGAGATTCAGGGGTCGACGGAAAGAAAGTGGGGTACTCCAGTCGAAGACGATCTTCTCGCTCCCAAGTAGCTTCTCTCTCGGAATGATGAGACCACTGAACTTTGAGAAACTTGATGTTCTGACGTCGAGTGACACGCACTGCTTGATCAAGAATGCGAACCGGGTACTCTCGGTATGTGAGGTTATCTTGGAGATCAAGCGTTTCGTGGTCCACTCCGCGGATGGGATCCGAGAAGCAACGCCTGAGTTGAGAGACGTGGAAGACATCATGAACTCGAGAAAGATGTGGGGGTAGTTCCAATTGGTAGGCAACCTCTCCTCGTTTAGCGAGAATGCGAAAGGGACCAATGTAACGAGGAGCCAACTTGCCCTTGATACCGAAACGATGGGTACCCTTCAAAGGAGTAACCCGAAGGTAAGCTTGGTTGCCAATTTCATAAGTCATATCCTTATGATGACGATCGTACTAGCTCTTTTGATGAGACTAGGCTGTTTTCAAATTCTCACGAATGATGCGAACTTGCTCTTCTTCCTCCTGGATCATGTCCGGTCCAAAGAATTGTCTTTCACCGGTTTCTGACCAGTTCAAAGGTGTTCGACATCTTCGTCCATAGAGAACCTCAAAAGGAGCTTTCTTGAGGCTGGATTGATAGCTGTTGTTATAAGCAAACTCGGCAAAAGGAAGACATTTCTCCCAATCCATACCGAATGAGATAGCGCAAGCTCTAAGCATGTCTTCGAGAATTTGATTGACCCGTTCCACCTGACCACTCGACTGAGGGTGGAAAGCGGTACTGAAGGAAAGATGGGTTCCCATGGCAGTTTGGAAACTCTCCCAGAAATGAGAAGTGAAAAGACTGCCACGGTCTGAATTGATCTCTAGTGGAACACCATGAAGTGACACTATTCGAGAAATGTATAAGTCAGCAAGCTGACTAGCAGTGATACTCTCTCGAACAGGAAGGAAGTGAGCCACTTTGGAAAGACGATCAACGACTACGAAGATAGCGTTATTCCCTCTCTTGGTCCTGGGAAAGCCGGTGATGAAGTCCATACCAACTTTATCCCATTTCCATTCAGGAATAGCTAAAGGCTGAAGGGTGCCAGCAGGTCTTTGATGCTCTACCTTAACACGACGACAAACGTCACATTTAGCAATTAACTCAGCGATTTCTCTCTTCATCCTAGTCCACCAGAACCTATGGCGTAGATCCTGATACATCTTAGTACTACCGGGATGAATCGTGAGAGGAGATTCATGCGCCTCCTCAAGAATCAATTGTCGAAGATGTTGCTTCTTGGGGACCACCAGGTGGTTCTCAAAGAAAACAACACCTCGATCATCTATAGAGAAACTACCAGCAATACCCTTGGCAATCTTTCTCTTGATCCGGGTAATCCCCGTATCATGCTTCTGGGCTTCTATGATAAGATCCACAAGGGTAGGTTTCGCCACCAAGGTAGAAAGGAATCCGTGAGGAGCAATGTGAAGATTAAGCTTACAGAATTCCTCATGGAGAAGTGGTTGGCCTTGCTGCAACATGAGATTGTTGCAATAGGATTTACGGCTTAGCGCATCAGCCATGACATTGGCTTTGCCTGGGGTGTAGGTAATCCCTAGATCATAATCTGTGATCAACTCCAACCAACATCTTTGCCTAAGGTTCAGATCCGGTTGGGTGAAGATATACTTGAGACTCTGGTGATCGGTGTAGATCTCGCAACGTTTACCAAGAAGGTAATGTCGCCAGGTCTTGAGTGCATAGACTACGGCTGCAAGCTCTAGATCATGTGTAGGATAATTCTCCTCATGTGGATGCAACTGTCGAGATGCATAGGCAATCACATGACGATCCTGCATAAGAATGCAACCTAGTCCCTGTCGTGAGGCGTCACAATAGATAATAAAGTCTTTAGTGAAATCCGGTGGCACAAGTATGGGAGCAGAAGTCAGGCGTCTTTTCAGTTCCTGAAAACTGTACTCACACTGTGGGGACCACTCGAACTTTTTATCTTTCTTGAGAAGTTCCGTGAGGGGTTTGGCTACTTTGGAGAAATTTTCAACAAAGCGGCGACAATAGCTGGCTAGACCAAGGAAGCTCCTAACTTGTTTAACGGTTTCAGGTGGAGTCCAATCGAGAACGGCCTTGAACTCTCTCGGGATTGACAGCAATGCCCTTACCAGAGATTACGTGGCCTAGGTAGGTCACTTCTGGCAACCAAAATTCACACTTGGAGAACTTGGCATAAAGGCGGTGCTCTCTGAGTTTTTCTAACACAAGTCTAAGATGTTCGGCATGCTCTTCCTCGTTCTTCGAGTAAATAAGAATATCATCGAGGTAAACCACGACGAACTTATCTAAGTACTCCATGAAGATCGAGTTCATCAAGCGGGAGAATGTAGCTGGAGCGTTGGTTAGGCCAAAGGACATGACGGTGTACTCGTACTGGCCATAACGAGTGACAAAAGCTGTCTTGGGAATGTCCCCGTTTCTGATTTTGATTTGGTGGTATCCTAACCTTAAATCCATCTTGGAGAAGACTGAGGATCCAGCGAGCTGATCATACAGGTCGTTGATCCTGGGGAGCGGATACTTGTTCTTTATCGTGACCAAATTAACGGGACGATAATCTACAACCATCCGGTCCGTACCGTCTTTCTTCTTGACGAAGAGGACGGGGCAAGCCCAAGGAGAAGAACTAGGACGGATGAAACCCTTTTGCAAGGACTCATCAAGTTGTTTCTTAAGCTCGGCTAGTTCTAAGGGTGCCATCTTGTAAGGTCTCCTAGAGATTGGAGCTGTTCCTGGGATAAGATCTATGACGAACTCTACATCTCTGTCAGGTGGAACACCTGGCAGTTCCTCTGGAAAGACATCCGGAAAGTCACGGACTACCGGGATATCTTCAAGGTCTGGAAGAGGGCTGGCATTAAGAGAATAGAGCTGACGCTTTGCAACTCTAGTGGAGACAGTGACTATCTTGCCAGATGGGTGTGTAAGCTGAACAGATCTGGTGTAACAATCAATCTTGGCATGATGAGCTGTCATCCAGTCCATACCCAAGATGATGTTAATATCTGAGGACTTGAGGGCTACAAGTGATGCAAGGAATACAAGTCTGTCAACAAGGATTTCGTTACCATGGCTTACACTAGAGGTTTGCCATTTGGATCCAGGAGTTTGGATGACTAGCGGAGTTGGCATATCACAAAATGACAGATTGTGCAAGTTAGCATAGCTTTCAGAAATGAAGGAATGAGATGCTCCAGTATCGAATAGGACTGATGCTGGGTGACAATTGACAAGGAGTGTACCAAGAACGACATCCGGATCATCATGAGCGTCTTTAGCTGAGACGTGATGCACACGTCCACGTTCAGTGGGGCTGACTTGACACTGATCATCTTGCGTGATGGCTTAACACAGCCAACAGTCTTCTCGGGCTGGGGTGGAGCATAACTAGTCTGAGAGCAGTCACGTGCATAGTGTCCTGGCTTCCCGCATGTGAAGCAAGTCCCTGAGGTTGGACGTGGACCCGCACTGACAAGCGGTCTACCAGTAGGCCTGGGTGGAACATACGACTGAGCTGGGGAAGGCACCACATAGGATGGCCTCGGTGTATAACCGGAAGGAAGAGCGGAGTTTGGAACCCAAATCCGGCGCTTCTGGGAACTAGAGCCAGAGGAAGATCCCAAATCACGGGTGTGCTTACGAGACTCCTCGTAGGTGAGCTGAGCTGTCTCTGCATTGATGGCCTTGTTCACAAGGGCTTGGAATGTATCACAATGATGCAGGTGGAGATCACGACGCAACTTGGGGTTGAGACCCTTCCGGAACCTAGCTTGCTTCTTGGCGTCCGTGGACACTTCTTCTGTGGCATAGCGGGCGAGGTTCTCGAACTCTCTGCTATAAGCATCAACAGCCATCTTATCCTGGGTGAAACTACAGAACTCTTCTCTCTTGCGATCGATGAGGGCCTCGGGAATGTGATGCTCGCGAAAAGCCTCAGTGAAATCTCTCCAGGTAGGAATCTGGCCAGCTGGAAGCATAGCCTCATAGTTCTGCCACCAAAGACTAGCAGGACCTTCCAGGTGGTATGTGGCATAAGTGACCTTGTCATCTTCAGCTATGCTCGCGGAACGCAGCTTATGAGTGATGCTACGGAGCCAGTCATCTGCATCGAGTGGCTCGATGGAATGATGAAAGGTAGGTGGGTGCAAGCGAATGAAGTCATGTATGGTCGCAGACTTATTGGACTGACGTGCGGTGTTCTCCTCGATACGTGCCAACAAACGGTTAGACTCACGCTTGTTCCTCTCCATCTCAAACATGAACTCTGTCAACGAAGGCTGGTCGGGAGGATCCTCATCCCTACCATCTCCATGGTTCTGGCTACGAACAATAGAACTTCGCTTAGCTGATGGCATCCTGAGAAACGAAACCAAGGACGGAATCAGCATCAACTATGGACTGTAGAATGTAGGACAAGGAGTTAGTATCTCTCGAACTCCTAGGGAAATTCCGGCAGCATAACGACAGTAAAATGCTCAGAATGAGACATCCTACTAAAAATGGGGCAATAACATACTCAACAGCATTACTCAAGGTTCTGAGATCATACTAAGCAGGCTACACCGGAAATACTCAAAACTGGGGTATGACTCTGATCAATCAATCCTATGGGACTACGGAGTAGTAACACGTGATCCTGATAGACGGAAGAGAAAGCCTAGTTCCTTAACCCCGTAGGAAAGATAGGACGACTCAGATCAGAAGGCCATGAGGTATAAGGAGTAAAAAGAGCCTTACGTTCCTTCCCACAATCAATTCCCTTACATAACTAAAGATTTCTAGACTCAACTTCGACCAGTTTGGCTTGGTAATCCTACAGGCAGTCAGGCTCTGATACCAACGCTGTCAGGACCCCGACTCAATGCCACATCGATCTAGCATGTAACACCTCATATCACTTTGCGGCCTCACGCACGGTATCCCCACGGGTGTCGCCTTACCTTTGCCCGGGACCGTTTGCGCATTTTGGCACACGTATATGATGGTGTCACTAGCATCCATATGATAAAGAGCCCGGGCTGACATGGCTAGTCGTAAACCCAAAGTGGCACTAACTTACAGGGACAGGCATCCATGACCCAGCATCGAACGTGTCGGTCATCAGCGAGTGAATCCAGGCTGTAGCACTGGGCTAACAGGACTCCGGTGAACCGGGCTGTAGCGGGCTAGCAGGACTCCGGTATTCATCGCGTGACATTTCCTCGAAAGGACAGACACAGGATCAAAGAAGGACACATGCCGGCCAGCCTAAGTGTTCCAGAGCAGTAGCAAGCTACCAGGGCTCAGTGGAAGCACTAGGAGGCATTTCCCGGTAAGAGAGGACTACTAAGGATAAACAACTAGATAGTCAGATCCCACACATAGCAATACACATTACACGTACGCATAACATGCAAGTATGTGCTGTACAACATGGCATCACAACATAACTCAACAACTCAAATAGATAAAGGCTCAGAAGAGCCATCATAGCATTTATTGCAAACAGGGGTCACAAGACCCATCATACAGAGCATACAAGCGACAAGCGGAAGCATTACATGTCTGGGTACAGACATCTACAAATGAAAAAGGCTGAAGAGCCTGACTATCTACAACGTCCGATCAAGATCGTAGCTGAGGTACAAGCTACTAGTCGAAGTCCACGAGAACACTAGTAAGACCGAAGTCTCCGCTGCAAAAACATAAATAAAGCAACATGAGTACAAAGGTACTCAGCAAGACTTACATCAGATCCTATCATACATGCATTTGTATCAAGAGGGTAATGTGGGGTTTAGTTGCAGCAAGCCAGCTTTGACTCTGTGGCTATCCTGTTCTACGACTACCAGAAACTCTGGAGGTGAGACAACGTACACGAGTCCACTAATCACCACACAATACACTACTATGGATTCATCCCCGTCTCCCTACGAGAAGGCCATCCATAGCACTCACACTTGTCTTGAGCATTTTAGAGTATCCACTTCAAGTTGTCTATGTACCATGTAAGCATCCAAGAAGTCCATAACCGCGGACCCGGCTATTCGAATAGATCATGTTAACCCTGCAGGGGTGTACTTCTTCACACACGCTCTCGCCACTTACCGCCATGTACACGTCATGTATCTCGGCAACCTTCAAGCGGAAGCCTGGCGAGGGTGTCGGCCACGACCTGACTAACCACACAAGACTCTAGTCCAGGTTTATCGCCTATTCGGGTTCCATCCGCAAGGAGATCCGGCCGGGGTGTCGCTCACGGCCCCAAACGATGTGAGCAGGGTTCCCAAGCCCACCATCCGGGTGCCACTTGGTACACCGTGCCACGTGTGCCTAGTCTGTCCCAAGCCCACCCTGCCGGGTGCCACTTGGTAGAAAAATAGCACTACCTACAAACACCAAAAACTAGTTGCGACTCCTGGACAGAGACCAAGTTGGTTAATAAGTCGAGAGGGGTCGAGTTACCGGAACCCAATGTGTGGTAGTATCGAGTCATTGGACAACATACACAGAACTTGGTGCTTAAGGACGGTTCCAGTGAGACAACCCACCATGTACTCCTACATGGCCTCTCACCGCTACCTTTACCAAATCGTGTTCACACACTTCACTCTCAGCATTAGAACATATCGTAACACTCCAGTTCATTCCCAATGAACCAGACCTGACACACTCTAAGCAATAGCAGGCATAGCATGGTAGGAACACAACATGGCTCAATCAACTCCTACACATGCTAGTGGGTTTCAACTATTTACTGTGGCAATGACAGGTCATGCAGAGGAATGGGTTCAACTACCGCAGCACAAAGTAGCAGATGAATCGTTGTTGTCCTAATGCAATAACTGAGAGCAGGAGCGAGAGAGTAGGGTTTTATCGAAATGAACAAGGGGGTTTGCTTGCCTGGTAAATCAACAAGGGAGGCACTGCTTCATAGACAGATACTCTGGAACGTCTCCGGAGCAGGACCTATCGAGAAGGAACGGTGCCGGCAATCAATACACAATCATATGCAACAATATGATGCATGAACATGGCATGTAGATGTGATGCTGTTTGAGCTAATGCAACTAGTATTCATTTGATTGAAGTCCATTTGAACAAAGGTTCAAATGCAACTCCAAATAAGTCTCTTAATATGCCATAATGTGTTTTCTCATATTCAGCATGTATAAGTTGGTTTGTCATGCATGAAACTAGTACAGATGGAAAGATTGCGTTTTTCTGATAATTTTTCATATATAATTCATTTCAATCTGAGCTACGGTTGAATTCTTATGAATTTTTGAAGTTTAAATCAATTTCTGGAATTTCTGATTATTTTAATTCCAGAAATCATATATTGCGCCAGCATGACGTCAGCACGACGTCAGCGGTCAACTGCGGCTGGCTGGGGTCAAACCTGACGTGTGGGGTCCACACGTCAGTGACAGGGGGGTTTAACAGAGGTTAGTTTAATCCTAATTAAGAGTTAGTGGCGCTGGGGCCCACTGTCAGTGTCAGGGTTAATTAATAGAGGTTGATTAAATTTAAACTAATCCTAAACCCGAATTAGCAGGGACGGGCCCCACTTGTCATTGAGCCAGGGGAGGTCAAACCCCCTGGTCAACCGGGGCTAATATGCCGGCGTTTAGCCGCCGGCGGCAGCAAACGCGGCGGAGGGCGCGGGATTTCCACTCCGGCGCCCAATCGAGCAGCGGAAGGCACGCGCGGGAAGCTGGGGCTCGCGCGCACCCACTGGTGCCTTCCGTTTCACCGGAGATGACCTAGATCGACGGCGGCGACCACTTGGGCGGCGGCCGGAGTTCGGGCGCGAGCGGGATCGGGCTGCGGGGCACGGGGAGGCAGGGGAGAAGGGGGGGTTCGACGGCGGGGCTCACAGCGAATCCAGCGGCGTCGTCGGCGAGCTCGGGGAAGGCTTGGGGCAGCCGGAGCGACGACGGTGATCTCGTCGGCCGGAGCATGAAGACGACGACGATTGCGATGAAGCGAAGCTCGTCCGGGTTGCTTTGCTCTGTGAGGAGGGAGAGGGGGTCGCGGCGGAGCTGGGGGCGTGTCGGGGAGGTGCGGCAGTGGCCGAGGCCACGGTGGCTATGGATGGCGGCGACGGTGATTCTCGGGTGAGAGAGAGGGAGAAGGGGAAAAGCACGGGAGAGAGGGGGGTGAGGCCAGGGGATCGGGGCGGCACCGAGAAGAAGCAACACGGCGTCGCGCTGGCAGGGCAGGCAGGCAGGCGAGCTGGTGGCGTGGCGCAGTGGCGCGCGCGCGCGCCGGGCACGCTCCCCTCCCTCTGTCGAGGACGAAGACGACAGAGGAAGAGGCGGGCTGGGCCGGCCTGCTGCGGCTGGGCTGCACAGGGGGAGCCCCAGGTAAGCTTCTCCTCTTTAGTTCTGTTTTCTATTTTTTTCTGACATTTGTTTTGATTTAATTAAAATATTAAATCATTTAATTACCTTATGCCAATTTTTGCAGGAGCTAGCTATAATATTCCAGAGCTCCTGTATAAATGGCATAATTTTCGGACCATATTAATATATATAACTAATATATTTCCAATGCAAATATTTATCGAATTAATCCAAATGGATAAAATAAATATCCATGAGCTCCTAAAAATATTGTTTTGATTTTTATCTCTGTCCAATATTTTCAGAGAGCAACATGAGCATTTTCTTGGACCCTTTTGGAGAAATTTTTATTTGGGTCATTTTCAAAAATGATTCTGAGGGTTCCACCAATCCTCATTTCAAATTTAAATGAAATTTAAACATGATGCACAAATGACTAGCTAGTCTAGGTCATACCAGACTAGGGATGTGACAGAGACCCAAGTCAGATGAGCACCAAGGAGATGCCCTGCAAGGAGGTGGCGAACTTGGTGAACCATATCGCGCACTGCAAGTTCGAGGAGGACTCGCAGTTCGGCAAGGAGCCGTACTCGCGCGACAACCCCCCACCAGTGGTAAGTCGTGTCCCCCTATTGTTTTGTCTTCTTTGCGGCCGACTCCGGCTTTTGACTCTTGTCGATTTCTTCTGGGCTAGAACCCCCTTATGGAGCCTGCAGCCGGCGCCACGAGACATCCCCGTGAGTATGTTCCCGATCGTGCGGACAGCGACGTCGACGACCCCGACTTGGGGGCGGAGGCGATGGAAGCCGCCGCCAAAGGTGGGGGAGAAGGAACAGAAGGCGGCTTCAAGCCCTCGGCCACCTTTGCCGACTGGCCTGACGACGACGCTGACGGGGAAGTCGCCCCGCGCCACCAGCCGAGGGTCGGCTCGTCTGGCGCCGGCTCCTCCGCCGGCCTGGCTGGTCAAGGCGGCGCGAAGAGGCGTCACGCCGGGCCGAGTGCGCCCGGCGGCAAATTGAAGAAGCTCAAGAGGGCGGCCTCCGTGACCAAACGGGAGGAGGCGGCCGCGAAAGCAACCGCTTCCAAAGGGAAGTGAGATGGCCGCCACTAGTCTCAGCGTAAGTCTTTATGCTCTTTTATTTTCCTTCGTTGAATCTTGTCCGAGTCTTCCTTTATCCTCCCTCCGTTCTTCTTCAGGGCCCCTCTTTCCCTTGAGAGAGTCGCCGTCCCCTCCGTCATGGGGTCGGCAGAGACGTCCGCCAATACTCGGCGGGCCGATCCAGCCGCCGACCTCCGGGAGGGGACGGAGCGAAATGCGCGGGAGAAGCACGACGAGGAGGAGGCCGACCGCCTGGAGAAGGCGCAGGACGAGAAGGCGACCGCCAACACCCAGAAGAGGCTAGAGGATGCCGAAGCCGCACTTGCGGTGAGACGGCATGCCGAAGAGGCCGCACGTCACCGATCGGCGATGCTCGTCCCCCCATTGTCGTCTGCGCCGCCGCCTCCGGAGTTCACGGGACAGACCGGAGAGGCCGGCACCGAGAACCCCCTCATGGAGAAGGAGAGCGGCGAGGCCTGTATGTCGGACAATTTCGTGCCGCCACCGCCGCCTCCGCCGCCTCTGGGAGACCGCACGGCAAACAACCGGTGAGTCAGTCGGAGCCGCCGATCGCGGACGAGGCCGAGGCGCGGCTACTTCTTCAAGTCGTCTCGCCCGTGCGCCGCCGTCTTGAGAGGGCGATCTCGGCGCCGCGACCTCGAGAGACTGGCGCTGCCAGCTCGGCAACCCTAGACGCCAAAGCCACAAGCGCCGCGCCCACCGGGTGGTTGCACGGAGGCGGCACCGGGGCCGCTGAACCAAGCGCTCCTGGACGTTCAGGCGAAGCTGCGCGTTGAAGGTGACGCCCTTCAAGCTTGCACCAGGGCGCATCTGGCCGCGCGGAAGTCCAACCGAGTATGTTTCCCTCTTCTTTTTGATTCTTGTTTTTCTCTGCGGGGGCGCGCCAGCGCACTCACTGGGTGTAGTCCCCGAGTTCCAGGCCGGCTGCGGAGCAGGCGGTTCAGAAATCCCTCTGGCGAGTTCCAAATACTAACTTTGTCTCCATTGACTTCTTGCAGGAGTATCATAACCTCCGCGCCACTTCCTTCAACCGCAATGTTGAGGAGTTGAACAAGCGGACCGCCGACATGACGGAAAGCCGAAGTAAGCTCTTTTTCCTTTTCTTCGCGGGGGCGCGCTGGCGCACCCACGGGCTGTAGTCCCCGAGATTCGGGCCGACTGCTGAGCAGTCGGGCCGGATCTTCCCGGCGATCTACTTTGCTGACGACTTATTTGTTTCTTCCTTCGTTCTTCAGGCGCCAACGCCGCTCTTCAGGAGCAGCTGGGCGAGGCCAATACCGCCCGGCGTGCCAAGGAGGAGGAGTGCGGCAAGCTCACCAAAGAGCGCGACCTGCTGGCGGCGCAGCTGGCCGAGCAGAAGGAGCTGCTCAAGAAGGCGCAGGACGAGGCTGAGAGGAGGGAGACCGCTCTCATGGCCGAGTTTGAGAGCGAGCGCTCCTCCTAGACTGACAGGGAGGCGATGCTGACCTCCGGCTATCACGAGATCGAGGATATCGTTGATGGTAAGTTTCTTTCGTTTCTTTGGGCTTCCGACTATCAGGCAGTCCCTCTGGCCATCGTGGCTGCTCGAGAGGTGCGAAGGGCAAAAGGTGACGAGATCGCCGCTAATGCCCCCCGAACCATCGACGAGCAGCTTCTGAGCATTGAAGCCCGTCTTCGTCCGGCTCACCGGCTGCTGCGCCGGCTTCAGCGTGCCGGCGCCCAGGCGGTTGCCGCCCTGTGGCAAGACATGCCGGCTCTGCGCACCGCCAGTCGGACCGCCGACTGGCTGGAAGTCGCTGCTGGCCGTCTTGAGGCTTGGAAGGGCTCCTCGGCCCGGTCCGGAGTGCGCCGGGCCTTGGAGTTCGTCAAGGCGTGGTATCCAGGGCTAGACCTGGACCGTCTGGATGCGTTCCGGTCAGAAGCCCAGGCCGAGCTGGAGGCCGTGGAGGGCACCCTTATCGAGCGTGTGGCGGCCATCACCGAGTACACGGACACCAGTGTCTTCGTTCCCGAGCGGGCTGAAGGCGGCGAGGAAGTGCTGCCAGAGTGGTTCGGTATGAACCCGGAGTATGGCGAGGACTCGGCGGAGGTGATCGACTCCAGCACCGAGGAGGAGGACGAGGCGGAGGATGGAGGTGGGGCGGAGGTGCCAGCCTCAGCTCGACCGCGCCTCCAGCAACGAGCTGCGTCAAGAGAAAGTGACTGCCGCTGGAGGCGACCAAACCGAGACCGCCCAACCGACTGCCCCGGCGCCTGACACCGCCGTCTCCTCCGATCCTCCGATCCCAGATGCCGCCTCCTAGGCTGCCTTTTCCTCCTCTGCTTGTATGTCTTAGTAATGTTTTGAAAACTTTGTTAGATTTGAACAGTTCCACCCGCGGGGTGTATCTTGAATTTCTATTGAAGATTCGGCCAAGGACCTATGTAAATATTTATCTGATTTCCGTCTTTCCTTGCTTACTGCTCTTTTAGGCCTTTCCCTTTGCCGCTTTCCTTTAGTTGCCGCCTTGCCAGTTGGACAGCCGCTCCGCGGACTGTTGCTGGGTCAAGTGCTTGGCTACTTCGGGAAGGCAAGTACTTGGCCGTTTAGAGTTTCTTTAGCAAGTCGGCTAGAAAGTGACAGGCCGACTACCCAAGAGTCGGCCGTCCTTGATAGAGGCTAAGACGGCAAGACGACTACTCATGAGTCGGCTTTCTGCTTCAGAAATGCTGGAGGCCGTCTTACGCTATGTTCGTGCTTTAGGTCCTTAGCCATTTTCGTGTGGGCACCCGTTCTTCCTTACTCCTGCCCGCCTCACAGTCGCTCTGCGAGCTGCAGATTTGGCAGGAGGCGGATTGAGCACCACGCACTACTTGTCTGACTGCAGGAAGCTCCTCATAGCGCAAGGCTGCGAGTCCCCGGGCCGACTAGTCTAGCCCGGTGCCAAGTGGCTTGTAATGAAAGTAATGTACTCGAAGGCATAATTCTTATCATACAGATAACACAAAAAAGGCAGTCCCCGAGCTCGTCTCGGGGGGCCCAAGGTCTTAGTACTTTAATACAAAGGGGGTAGTGCGATACATACTGCATCAACTGTAAAATCTTCGAAGAAGATTTGCATTCCACGGGCGCTCTGTTTCTTTGCCGGAGTCGTCCCTCTTGCGCGCTCGAGGCTTCTGAGTGTCGATTAGGTAGTGCCGTTGCCCAGCACTTTGCTGATGATGAAGGGGCCTTCCCAAGGCGCCGACAACTTGTGCTGGCCAGCCGTTCTCTGAATCAGCCGGAGCACAAGGTCGCCCTCTTGAAATGATCTCGGCTTGACCTTTCGGTTGTAGTATCGGCGCAGACTCTGCTGGAGATGCCGGACCGGCTGAGTGCCAACAGCCGGCCCTCTTCCAGCAGGTCAACGCCGTCTTGGCGTGCTTCTTCAGCTTCCTCTTTGGTGTACATGGTGACTCGTGGAGAGTCGAACTCTATGTCCGTCGGGATGACGGCTTCGGCACCGTAGACGAGGAAGAAAGGCGTGAAGCCGGTTGACTTGTTTGGAGTCGTGCGCAGACTCCAGAGGATGGATGGTAGCTCCTCAACCCAACAGCCGGCCGAACGCTCGAGTGGTTCGACCAGCCGAGGCTTGATGCCGGATAGGATGAGGCCGTTTGCTCGCTCCACCTGGCCGTTTGACTGCGGATGGGCAACGGACGCTAAGTCCAGTCGGATGCCCTGCATCGCGCAGAAACGAGCCAAGGCGCCTTTGGCAAAGTTTGTGCTATTGTCGGTGATGATGCTATGCGGTATGCCATACCGCACCGTGATGTCGGCGATGAAAGTCACCGGAGTCGGACCGTTCAACTTCTTGATGGGCTTTGCTTCTATCCACTTGGTGAACTTGTCCACCGCGACAAGTAGATGAGTTAGGCCGCCTCGGGCCGTCTTGAATGGTCCCACCATGTCCAGGTCCCAAACTGCGAAGGGCCAGGTGATGGGGATTGTCTTGAGCGCGGAAGCCAGCTGAAGTGGCTTGGAGCGGAACTTCTGGCACCCCTTGCATTTTTGGACTAGCTCTTTAGCCTCTTCCAGGGCAGTCGGCTAGAAGAAACCGTGCCGAAAGGCTTTGGCGACGAGTGCTCTTGAAGCTGCATGGTGGCCGCACTCGCCCTGATGAATGTCTCTGAGAATTGCTTGGCCTTGTTCCGGCTCTATGCAGCGCTGGTAGACACCGGTGACACTGCACCTGACCAGCTGACTGTTGATTATGGTGTATGCTGCCGCTCGGCGTTGCACTTGCCGAGCAAAGATCTCGTGAGTCGGCAACTCTCTGTTTACTAGGAACTTGAGAATGGGCTGTGCCCATGAGGGTGCTGCTATATCTTCAACTGCTACCACTGCGACTTGGACAAGGATGGCTGGGCTGGGAGGCGGTGGGCTGGAGTCTGCGGCCGCTTGTTGAATTGACGGAGTCCCCGGGCCGACTGACGTAGTCCCCGGGCCGACTGGAGTGGTCCCCGGGCCGGGTTCTAAAGTCCCCGGGCCGGCTTCAACTATGATTTTCTTGGGGCCGTCTGCTAGGGCTTTGGGGTCGGATCGGACTTCTTCGGGAGGAGCCGGCACAAAGATGGAGTCTGATTCTGGTGAAGGCTTGATAGACGGCTTAAGGAGGCGCTGAAGAGCGACGCCGGAAGGTATTGCTTGGCGGGTGGAGCCGACTCGTGCCAAGGCGTCTGCTTGATCATTGTCAATTCTCGGCACATGAAGGAACTCGCACCCCTCGAAGTATCCGCTGAGTTGCTGCACCAGGAAGCGGTAGCTCGCCATGTTTGCGTCTTTGGCGTCCCAGTCGCCGGATGACTGCTGGACCACCAAGTCGGAGTCGCCATAGCACAGGATCCGACGAATGTCGAGTTCTTTGGCAAGCCGGAGTCCGTGAATGAGCACCTCGTATTCGGCGACGTTGTTGGAGGCGACGAAGTGGATCTGCAGCACATACTTGAGCTTGTCGCCTTTGGGGGAGGTGAGGACGACGCCGGCTCCCAAGCCGGTGCGCATCTTGGAGCCGTCAAAATGCATCCGCCAATGGGTGGAGTCGGGCGCTGGCGGCAGGTACTGGGTCTCAGCCCAGTCGACGAGGAAGTCGGCCAGCGCTTGTGACTTGATGGCGGTGCGGGGCTGGTAGTAGATGGTGTAAGGAGCCAGATCTATGGCCCATTTGGCTACTCGGCCGGAGGCGTCTCGGCTTCCAATGATCTCGGCCAATGGAGCCGTGCAAACCACGGTGATTGGATGCTCTTGAAAGTAAGGCTTCAGCTTCTTGGCGGCAAAATGCACACCGTAACACATCTTCTGGTAATGGGGGTAGTTCTGCTTGGAGGTCGACAGTACCTCGCTCAGGTAATATACCGGTCTCTGGACAGGGAGCGCCTTGCCTTCCTCTTTGCGTTCGACTATGATGACTGTGTTGACTACTCGGCTGGTGGCGGCGATGTAGAGGAGCATGGGCTCTTTGGGAGTCGGAGCCGCCAACACAGGGGGAGTAGTCAACATCTTCTTCAGCTGGAGAAATGCTTCATCCGCCTTGTGGTTCCACTCGAAAAAGGTGGTCTTCTTCATTAATTGATACAAAGGCAGAGCTTTCTTGCCCAGCCGACTGATGAATCAGCTGATGGACGCCAAGCAGCCGGTGAACTTCTGCACATCTAACAGCCGGTTGGGTACCTCCATCCTCTCGATGGCCTGGATCTTCACAGGGTTACACTCTATGCCGCGTTCGGAGACCAGGAAGCCAAGGAGTTGGCCGGCTGGTACTCCGAGAACGCACTTCTCAGGGTTGAGCTTGATCTGGAATCGGCGCAGGTTCTCAAAGGTCTCCTTGAGGTCTTCTAGCAGCATCCCACGCTTCTCCGTCTTTACCACCACATCATCCACGTAGACGTGGGCATTCCTGTCGAGTTGCTTGAGGAGGCACTTCTGCATGCAACACTGAAAGGTGGCGCCGGCATTCCTCAAGCTGAACGTCATCGTCAGGTAGCAGAAGGATCCGAATGGTGTGATGAAGGCGGTCTTCAGCCTGTCTGCCGGGTTCAGCTTGATCTGGTGATATCCTGAATATGCATCTAAAAAACTCAGCAGCTCGCATCCGGCTGTGGAGTCTATCACCTGATCGATTCTTGGCAGGGCAAACGGATCCTTTGGGCAGGCTTTGTTGAGGCTTGTGTAGTCAATGCACATCCTCCACTGCTTGTTCTTTTTCAACACAAGAACGGGGTTTGCTAGCCACTCTGGAAAAATACTTCCATGATGAAGCCGGCTGCCAGGAGCCGGGCTATCTCTTCTCCGACAACTCTTCTCTTCTCTTCTAACAAATGGCGCAAGGGCTGCCTGACGGGTTTCACATCCGGCCTGACATGTAGCTTGTGCTTGGCGAATTCTGTCGGTACACCTGGCATGTCTTTGGGGGACCATGCAAAGATGTCTCGATTCTCACAAAGGAAATCGACGAGCGCGCCTTCCTATTTGCCATTAAGGCCTGCGCCCATGACAGCGTACCTCTCCGGGTGCTCCGGGTCCAAGGGTATCTTCTTGGTCTCTTTGGCCGGCTTGAATGATCCTTCTGCTTCCGACTCCTTGGGGTCGGGCGATAACTCGGGCTGCTTTCCTGCCATCGCCATGACCCGGTCAAGGAGCCGCTTCTCAACCGCGATCACGAGTGACTCGGCAAGCCGGCTACTCTCGGCCGCCCAGGCGGACGACTTCTTGTAGTCGCCGGCTATGGTCAAAATTCCCTTGGAACTCGGCATCTTCATCTTGAGGTAGGCGTAGTGAGGAACCGCCATGAACTTGGCCAAGGCAGGTCGGCCAAGCAGTGCATGGTATGGGCTTTCAAGGTCCACTACTTCGAACCAGACCGACTCTCGGCGGAAATGATCTTTGTCTCCGAAGAGGACGTGTATTAGGATCTTGTCGATTGGCGAGCAGGAAAGTCCAGGGACGATTCCGTGGAACACAGTCTGGCTGCTCTGAAGCTGTCTTCGCTTGATTCCTAATTTCTCCATCGTATCCTTCTACAGGATGTTGATACTGCTGCCTCTGTCTATCAGTACTCGCGAGAAGCGGGCGGCCCGCCTATCAGTGGCCAAGGTGGCTCCTAGGACCAGGGCATAGGAACCCGGATTCGGCATCACCTCTGGGTGATCCGCTCTACTCCAACTGATAGGCCTCTCGGACCAATGCATGAACTCTAGAGTGCTTGACGCGACCACATTCACTTCTTGCTGCTGTTGGCACCTGCTGCACCGGTCATCTGCTACACTCGTGAACACCACATAGGCTCCGTACTCATCCGGGAATTCGTCTTGCACTGCGCCGACTGGCCGAGCAGCCGGCGGCTGGGGCGGCGGCGGAGGCGGCGGCCCAGCAGGCGGCGGGCGAAGGAGGCCGTCTCCCTTGGAGATTCTGGTGAGCCAGTGGCACTTTCGGGTGGTATGGTTCGACGGCTTCGCGCCACTGTGGAACTTGCATGGACCATCCAGAGTCTGCTCATAGGAAAAGGCCGGCAACCAATTGGATTTGGCGCCTTTCTACCGTTTGGCCGGAGGCTGCCCCTCCGGTTGTTGATCTTCAACTGTCGCGGCCTGCCGACTGCTGGAAGTTGGCTGCTGGGCCTTGCGTTTGTTGTCGTTCTGCTGTTGTCGCCGACTGGTGTCTCCAGCTGGAGTTCTGGGAGCCTGAGGAGCCACCTTGCCAGCCGCATTGACTTGAATCTCTGTCTTCATGGAGGAGTTGGCCCTGGCGTACTTGTCGGCTATGACTAGCAGTTCGTCGAGGGTTTCTGGCTCGTCGCAGAGGAGTCTGTGCTTGAGGAGGGTGCCTTCTCGGCACCCGGCAGTAAAGTGCTCGATAGCGTGCACCTCGTGCACACCCTCGCAGGAGTTTCGAAGCTCGCCCCAGCGCGTGAGGTAGTCGCATGTTGACTCGTCAGGGCCTTGCACGCACAAGGAAAGCTGGCGCGGCTTGGGAGGTTGCTTGTACGTGCTCGTGAAGTTGCGGATGAAGGCTTCGGTGAAGTCGACCCAGTTGTTGATGCTGCAGGGCTTCAAACTGTTTAACCATGTCCGGGCCGTGCCCTGGAGCATGAGGGGGACGTACTTCATGGCAACCCGCTTGTTGCCGTTCGCCATGCTGATGGCTGTGGAGTAATCTATCAGCCAGTCCTCCGGCTTCACAGAGCCGGTGTACTTGGGTGTGTCTCGGGGGAGAGTGAACCCTTTGGGGAAGGGCTCGTCTCGGATGCGGGGCCCGAAGCAAGGCAGACCCAGCTCGTCTTCTTCTTCCAGCGCCAGGGATCGGTGGAGTCGGTCGATCCGATGGCAGGCGTCGTTCTCTCCGACTCCTTCTGGACAGCCGAGGCGGCCGCCGAGAGTCGGATGCTCAACTGGCGGCAGGGAAACTCGTCATTCTCTTCTTGGTGGGGGAGGCAGGTAGTCATCCCGCCGCTCTACTGCTCTCGGACGGCCGTCTTGGTCGCGCTCAATGATCATGTGAGTCCGACTGCGACTGACAGCCGGCTCCTTCTCTTTCCTTCCGCGGACTTCGCCAGTCGGCGTCCGAGATGTTGCGCCTTGATCTCGGCGGGGAGGCAAGTCGTCATTCGGTTGCTACAGCGCATCTGCACGGCCGCCAGCCGCATTTTGTGCGGCAACAGCGTCGAGGAGCTGCTGGACTCGCTTCGTCATCATGCGGCGCTCTTCGCCCTCAAAGTTCTTCCACTCGTCAGTCGCCGCTTGGGCAGCGCGGATGTTCTCCGCTGGGGTGGCGTATACAGGGTGTTTTGCCCCGAACAAGTCGGCGTTGGTCGCGCCGCGCTGCCGGACCGCGCCTAGACGGCTCGGCCCAGTTGGAGCCGGCGAGCCGCCCACAGCGCGAGTCGCGCTGGTATGCTTCTGACAGGTGCCTCATGCTCGCCAGCCTCTTTCCGCCTTCGATGATCCGAAGGCGGCGTGTCTCCAGCGTCTCGGCGTCCGCGTCCTCTAGAATGGGCGCCGTTAAGTCTTGCAGGGCCGCAGCGAGCTGGTCCTGAGCTTCTTCACCGGAGCGCTCGTCGTGGCTGATGACGAGCACCTCCGTGACGGCGCTTCCGCCACTCTCCTCGTGAGGAAGCGGCTCGTTGTAGACCACCACGTTGGTGGGGAAAGTGTCAAGCGACACGGCGTCGGTGTCGACTAGCATTGGGTCGGTGGAGCCTACAGACTCCAAGTCCACGGCAGGCTCGCCGGTGACGTGGAGTTAGTCGAGGAGGCCCGCGAGAAGGCTCTCGGGGCCACCCATGCCTGCGTCAGACGCAGGCTTGTCGGAGAGCCGCACCTCGCCGACAAGTTCGGCGAGGCTGCTCGCCGCACAGGCGGCCTCAGCGCCGT
The DNA here is from genome assembly GCF_018294505.1 of Triticum aestivum. Taxonomy (NCBI): domain Eukaryota; kingdom Viridiplantae; phylum Streptophyta; class Magnoliopsida; order Poales; family Poaceae; genus Triticum; species Triticum aestivum. Next base: position 531,838,775 of record NC_057795.1, read on the forward strand.
GCAGCGCGTCGATGCAGACTCCATCTGGCGAGCCTGGCTGGCTGCGCTCGCCAGGGAGGAAGAGGGTTCCCGTCCAGAACAAATCTCCGGACGACGGTGCACCTCGCCTCACGGTGGGCACCAAATGTCGGGGGTTGGGTGCGACATATGCCAAAGGATGGCTTATCATGGTGGGGGCGAGTAGAACATCGCCGGTGCCTGGAAACGGGATGAGGCGAAGACATGCACGCCGGCGAATCTTACCCAGCTTCAGGGCTCTCCGAGGAGATAACACCCCTACTGCTGCTCTGCGGGGTCTCCGCATGATCACTAAGGCAAAGTGACTACAATGGTGCTCCTGGAGCTGTATCGGGAGGCAGGAGAGGGTGAGGCTTGCTCTCTCCTCCCTAGGCTATCTGGTCTATCTCTATCAAGGTCCGAACCCTTTGCATGGGTGCCCCAGGGGGTTTATATAGGCCTACCCCCCGGGGGTACAATGGTAATCCTGCTGGGCGCGGGTCCCAGCTGTCTGTCTCTCAGACCGCCGTCCTTCCCGCCGGCTTCTGGGGCCCGCCGACTGGTGGGTCCCGTGGACAGGCTTTGTTACTGTAGCGGCACTCCAGATGACGCAAGCTTGGTCATTGGGTCGTGGCAACAGTGCCGCCGTCTATCGGGCGATCACTGTCGCCATTCCCCATCCTATCTGGTTAATGGCTCATGGGCCTCGGGGAGGAGTCGGCTGACTCCAGGGAGGCCGACTCCCACAGGTCCGTCTTTGGGGCGCTCAGGCCGCCCTCGGTGCACCCACTGACAGGCGGCCCCGCGATCTTCGGGTCGTACAGGCCGGCATCGTGGGCACAGTGCGCCGCGCACTGTGGCTGAGGTTAGGGCAGGCATGGCAACAGTGCCTTGCCTCGCCGGAGATCTTCCAGTGATACGGCTCACTGTAGCCATGCCGGTCCTTCGTACATAGGGGGGGAACGGCCACGCCGTGACCGTACCCCGCATCATACTTCGAGATGAGGGAGGAGTCATGGGCCGACTCTCCATAGTCGGCCTCTCTGGAGGTCGCCGGCTTGGAGTCGGCTTATCTTGGAGCCGCCGGCTTGGAGTCGGCTTGGAGTCGGCCTGAGGGGCGCGGCCTGCCTCGATGTCTTGAAAGGTCCTGGGACTCGGGTTAGCCTACCCGTGGCCCATTACTCCGATACTTGGCAACCGAACCGGTATCTATTACCATGGTGCTACTAGGAGTACTAGTTGAGTACACATTAATATAATGTATATCCAATATACTTCTGTCGACCTTGCCTGCCTTCTTATCTAGCAAGTATCTAGGGTAATTCTTCTCCAGTGACCGTTCCCCTTATTACAGAAGCACTTAGTCCCAGGTTTGGGTTTAACCTTGGGTTTCTTCCCTAGAGCAGCAGCTAATTTGCCATTTCATAAAGTATCCCTTCTTGCCCTTGCCCTTCTTGAAACTAGTGGTTTCACTAACCATCAACAATTGATGCTCCTTCTTGATTTCTACTTTCGCGGTGTCAAACATCGCGAATATTTCAAGGATCATAATATTTATCCCTGATATGTTATAGTTCATCACGAAGCTCTAGTAGCTTGGTGGCAATGACTTCGGAGTGATTGCTGTACAAGTGATTGTTGTACCCAAACATAACTATCTCATCTGGAAGATTAACTCCCACTCGATTCAAGTGATTGCTGTACCCAGACAATCGGAGTACAAGCTCAACGATTGAGCTTTTCTCCCTTAGTTTGTTGGCTAAGAAACTCGCCGGAGGTCTCATACCTCTTGACGTAGGCACGAGCCTGAAATCCCAGTTTCAGCCGTTGGAAAATCTCATATGTTCCGCGACGTTTCAAAAAAACGTCTTCGGCGCCACAATTCTAAACCATTTAACATTACTGAACTATCATGTAGTCATCAAAACGTGTATGTCAGATGTTCGCAACATCCACAAACGGCGTTCGAGGTTCAGCACACCGAGCGGTGCATTAAGGAAATAAGCCTTCTGCGTAGCAATGAGGACAATCCTCAGTTTACGGACCCAGTCCGCACAATTGCTACTATCAACTTTCAACTATATTTTCTCTAGGAACATATCTAAACAATAGAATTAAAGAGCAAGCTTACGACATAATTTGTATAGACCTTTTTGACTATGTTCATGATAATTAAGTTCATCTAATCACATTATTTTATGAACTCCCACTCAGATAGACATCCCTCTAGTCATCTAAGTGATACATGATCCGAGTCAACTAGGCCGTGTCCGATCATCACGTGAGACGGACTAGTCATCATCGGTGAACATCTTCATGTTGATCGTATCCACTATCTGACTCATTTTCTACCTTTCGGTCTCTTGTGTTCCGAGGCCATGTCTGTACATGCTAGGCTCGTCAAGTGAACCTAAGTGCTTCGCGTGTGTAAATCTGGCTTACACCTGTTGTATGTGAACGTCAGAATCTATCACACCCGATCATCACGTGGTGCTTCGAAACAACGAACTTTCGCAACGGTGCACAGTTAGGGGAAACACTTTCTTGAAATTATTATGAGGGATCATCTTATTTACTACAGTCGTTCTAAGAAAATAAGATGCATAAACATGATAAACATCACGTGCAATCAAAAAGTGACATGATATGGCCAATATCACTTTGCTCCTTTTGATCTCCATCTTCAAGGCTCCATGATCATCATCGTCACTGGCATGACACCATCATCTCCATCATCGTGTCTGCATAAAGTTGTCTCGCCAACTATTACTTCTACTACTATGGCTAACGGTTTAGCAATGAAGTAAAGTAATTACATGGCGTTATTCAGTGACACGCAGGTCATGCAATAAATAAAGACAACTCCTATGGCTCCTGCCGGTTGTCATACTCATCGACATGCAAGTCGTGATTCCTATTACAAGAATATGATCAATCTCATACATCACATACATTTCATTCATCACATCCTTCTTGGCCATATCACATCACACGGCATATGCTGCAAAAACAAGTTAGACGTCCTCTAATTGTTGTTGCAAGTTTTTTTTACGTGGCTGCTATAGGTTTCTAGCAAGAACGTTTCTTACCTACGCAAAAGCCACAACGTCATATGCCAATTGCTATTTACCCTTCATAAGGACCCTTTTCATCGAATCCGATCCGACTAAAGTGGGAGAGACTGGCACCCGCTTGCCACCTTTATGCAACAAGTGCATGTCAGTCGGTGGAACCTGTCTCACGTAAGTGTACGTGTAAGGTCGGTCCGGGCTGCTTCATCCCACAATACTGTCGAAACAAGATAGGACTAGTAACGGTAAGCATATTGAACAAAATCAACACCCACAACAATTTGTGTTCAACTCGTGCATAGAAACTACGCAAAAGACCTAGCTCATGATGCCACTGTATGGGAACGTAGCAGAAATTCAAAATTTTCTATGCATCACCAAGATCTATCTATGGACATACTAGCAAAGAGAGAGAGGGGGTGCATCTTCATACCCTTGAAGATCGCGATGCGGAAGCGTTACAAGAACGCGGTCGGTGGAGTCGTTCATGAAGCGATTCAGATCGCGGCCGAATCTGATCTAAGCACCGAAGAACGGTGCCTCCGTGTTCAACACACGTGCATCCCGGTGACATCTCCCATGCCTTGATCCAGCAAGGAGAGAGGGAGAGGTTGGGGAAGACTCCGTCCAGCAGCAGCACAACAGCGTGGTGGTGATGGAGGAGCGTGACACTCCAGCAGGGCTTCGCCAAGCACTGCGAGAGACGAGGAGGGAGAGGGGTAGGGATGCGCCAAGAGAGATGGAAACTCATGTGCTTGGCAGCCCCAAAACCCCCACTATATATAGGGGAAAGGGAGAGGGTGCCGGCCCCCTCTAGATCCCATCTAGAGGGGAGGGGCGGCGGCCAGGTGGGGAGGCTTGCCCCCAAAGCAAGGTGGAGGTGCCCCCCTCCCCAAGGGTTTTCAACCCTAGTCGCCTTGGGCCCTTGGGGAGGGGCGCACCAGCCCACTAGGGGCTGGTTCCCTCCCACTTTCATCCCATCAAGCCCCCTGGGGGAGGTGGCCCCACCCGGTGGACCTCCGGACACCTTTCGGTGGTCCCGGTACAATACCGATAACCCCCTCAACTACTCCGGTGACTGAAACTGGACTTCCCATATATAAATCTTTACCTCCGGACCATTTCGGAACTCCTCGTGACATCCAGGATCTCATCCGGGACTCCGAACAACATTCGGTAAGCACATACAAACTTCCTTTGTAACCCTAGCGTCATCGAACCTTAAGTGTGTAGACCCTACGGGTTCGGGAATCATGCAGACATGACCGAGACAGCTCTCTGGCCAATAACCAACAGCGGGATCTGGATACCCATGTTGGCTCCCACATGTTCCACGATGATCTCATCGGATGAACCACGATGTCAAGGATTCAAGCAATCCCGTATGCAATTCCCTTTGTCAATCCGTATGTTACTTGCCCGAGATTCGATCATCGGTATCCCAGTACCTCGTTCAATCTCGTTATCGGCAAGTAACTTTACTCGTTCCGTAATGCATGATCTCGTGACTAACTACTTAGTCACATTGAGCTCATTATGATGATGCATTACAGAGTGGGCCCAGAGATACGTCTCCGTCATACGGAGTGACCAATCCCAGTCTCGATTCATGCCAACCCAACAGACACTTTCGGAGATACCTGTAGTGCACCTTTATAGGAACCCAGTTACATTGTGACGTTTGGTACACCCAAAGCACTCCTACGGTATCCAGGAGTTACACAATCTCATGGTCTAAGGAAATGATACTTGACATTAGAAAAGCTTTAGCAAACGAACTACACGATCTTGTGCTACGCTTAGGATTGGGTCTTGTCCATCACATCATTCTCCTAATGATGTGATCCCGTTATCAATGACCTCCAATGTCCATGGTCAGGAAACCATAACCGTCTATTGATCAACGAGCTAGTCAACTAGAGTCTCACTAGGGACATGTTGTGGTCTATATATTCACACATGTATTACGGTTTCTAGTTAATACAATTATAGCATGAACAATAGACAATTATCATGAACAAGGAAATATAATAATAACCATTTTGTTATTGCCTCTAGGGCATATTTCCAACAGTCTCCCACTTGCACTAGAGTCAATAATCTAGTTCACATCACTATGTGATTGTAATGAATCCAACACCCATTGGGTTTGATCATATCTCGCTTGTGAAAGAGGTTATTAGTCAACGGGTCTGAATCTTTCAGATCCGTGTGTGCTTTACAAATCTCTATGTCATCTCCTAGATGCAGCTACCACGCTCTATTTGGAACTATTCCAAATAACTGCTCTACTATACGAATCCGGTCTACTTCTCAGAGTCACCCAGATTGGTGTCAAAGTTTGCATCGGCGTAACCCTTTATGACGAACTCTTTTACCACCTCCATAATCGAGAAAATTCCTTAGTCCACTAGTTACTAAGGATAACCTTGACCGCTGTCCTGTGATCCATTCCTGGATCACACTTGTAACCCTTGACCGACTCATGGCAAGGCACACTTTAGGTGCGGTACACAACATAGCATACTTTAGAGCATACGTCTAAATCATAGGGGACGACCTTCATCCTTTCTCTCTATTCTTCCGTGGTCATGTCTTGAGTCTTACTCAATACTCACACCTTATAACACAGCTAAGAACTCCTTCTTTGCCGATCTCTTTTGAACTCCTTCGAAAGCTTGTCACGGTATGTATTCATTTGAAAGTACTATCAAGCGATTTTGATCTATTCTTATAGATCTTGATGCTCAATGTTCAAGTAGCTTAATCCAGGTTTTTTATTGAAAAACACTTTTCAAATAACCCTATATGCTTTCCAGAAACTCTGCATCATTTTTGATCAACAATATGTCAACAACATATACTCATCAGAAATTCTATAGTGCTCCCACTCACTTCTTTGGAAATACAAGTTTCTCATAAACTTTGTATAAACCCAAAATCTTTGATCGTCTCATCAAAGTGTATATTCCAATTCCGAGATGCTTAGTCCAATCCTTAGAAGGATTGTTGGAGCTTTGCATACTTGTTAGCATCTTTCAGGATTGACAAAACCTTCTGGTTGTATCACATACAACCTTTCCTCAAGAAAATCGTCAACGAAACAATGTTTTGACATCCTATCTGCAAGATTTTATAAATAATGCAGTAACTGCTAATATAATTCCAACAAACTCTTAGCATCGCAACGAGTGAGAAAGTCTCATCGTAGTCAACTCCTTGAACTTGTTGGAAAACATCTTACCGACAAGTCGAGCTTTCTTAATGGTGACACTTACCATCATTGTCCGTCTTCCTTTTTAAAATCCATCTGTACTCAACAGCTTTACGACCATCGAGTAGTTCTTCCAAAGTCTATACTTTGTTTTCATACATGAATCCTTTCTCGGATTTTATGGCCTCGAGCCATTCCTCGGAATCCGGACCCACCATCGCTTCTCCATAGCTCGTAGGTTCATTGTTGTCTAGCAACATGACCTTTGAGGCAGGATTACCGTACCACTCTAAAGTTGTACGCATCCTTGTCACCCTACGAGGTTTGGTAGTAACTTGATCCGAAGCTTCATGATCACTATCATAAGCTTCTACTTCAATTGGTGTAGGCGCCACAGGAACAACTTACTGTGCCCTGCTACACACTAGTTGAAGTGATGGTTCAACAACCTCATCAAGTCTCCACCATCCTCCCACTCAATTCTTTCAAGAGAAACCTTTCCTCGAGAAAGGACCCGTTTCTAGAAACAATCACTTTTGCTTCCGGATCTGAAATAGGAGGTATACCCAAATGTTTTGGTTGTCCAATGAAGATGTATTTATCTGCTTTGGGTTCGAGCTTATCAGGATGAAACTTTTTAACATAAGCGTCGCAGCCCCAAACTTTCAAGAAATGACAGCTTAGGTTTCTCTAAACCATAGTTCATACGGTGTCATCTCAACGGAATTACGCGGTGCCCTATTTAAAGTGAATGCGGTTGTCCCTAATGCCTAACCCATGAACAATAGTGGTAATTTGACAAGAGACATCATGGTATGCCCCATATCCAATAGGGTGCATCTATGATGTTCGGACACACCGTCACACTATGGTGTTCCAGGTGGTGTTAGTTGTGAAACAATTGCCACAATGTCTCAATTGTGTACCAAACTCGCAACTCAGATATTCATCTCTATGATCATATCATAGACATTTTATCCTCTTGTCACGAAGATCTTCAACTTCACTCTAAAATTACTTGAACCTTTCAATAATTCAGACTTGTGTTTCATCAAGTAAATATACTCAACATCTACTCAAATCATCTGTGAAGTAAGAACATAAGATATCCACTGCATGCCTCAACACTCATTGGACTGCACACATCAAAATGTGTTACTTCCAACAAGTTGCTTTCTTGTTCCATCTTACTGAAAACGAGGCTTTTCAGTCATCTTGCCCATGTGGTATGATTTGCATGTCTCAAGTGATTCAAAATCAAGTGAGTCCAAATGATCCATCTGCATGGAGTTTCTTCATGCGTACATACCAATAGACATGGTTCGCATGTCTCAAACTTTTCAAAAAACAAGTGAGTCCAAAGATCCATCAACATGGAGCTTCTTCATGCGTTTTATACCAATATGACTTACATGGCAGTGCCACAAGTAGGTGGTACTATCATTACTATCTTATATCTTTTGGCATGAACATGTGTATCACTACGATCGAGATTCAATAAACCATTCATTTTAGGTGCAAGACCATTGAAGGTATTATTCAAATAAACAGAGTAACCATTATTCTCCTTAAATGAATAACCGTATTGTGAGAGACATAATCCAATCATGTCTATGCTCAACGCAAACACCAAATAACAATTATTTAGGTTTAACACCGATCCCGATGGTAGAGGGAGCGTGCGATGTTTGATCACATCAACCTTGGAAATACTTCCAACACATATCGTCACCTCGCCTTTGGCTAGCTAGTCTCCGTTTATTCCGTAGCCTTTTATTTCGAGTTACTAACACTTAGCAACCGAACCGGTATCTATTACCATGGTGCTGCTAGGAGTACTAGTAGAGTACACATTAATATAATGTATATCCAATATACTTCTGTCGACCTTGCCTGCCTTCTTATCTACCAAGAATCTAGGGTAATTCTGCTCCAGTGACCGTTCCCCTTATTACAGAAGCACTTAGTCTCGAGTTTGGGTTTAACCTTGGGTTTCTTCACTAGAGCAGCAGCTGATTTGCCGTTTCATGAAGTATCCCTTCTTGCCCTTGCCTTCTTGAAACTAGTGGTTTCACTAACCATCAACAATTGATGCTCCTTCTTAATTTCTACTTTTGCGGTGTCAAACATCGCGAATATTTCAAGGATCATAATATCTATCCCTGATATGTTATAGTTCATCACGAAACTCTAGTAGCTTGGTGGCAATGACTTCGGAGAAACATCACTATCTCATCTGGAAGATTAACTCCCACTCGATTCAAGTGATTGTTGTACCCAGACAATCGGAGTACAAGCTCAACGATTGAGCTTTTCTCCCTTAGTTTGTTGGCTAAGAAACTCACCGGAGGTGTCATACCTCTTGACGTAGGCACGAGCCTGAAATCCCAATTTCAGCCCTTGGAACATCTCATATGTTCCGCGACGTTTCAAAAAAACGTCTTCGGCGCCACAATTCTAAACCGTTTAACATTACTGAACTATCATGTAGTCATCAAAACGTGTATGTCAAATGTTCGCAACATCCACAGACGGCGTTCGAGGTTCAGCACAGCGAGCGGTGAATTAAGGACATAAGCCTTCTGCGTAGCAATGAGGACAATCCTCAGTTTACGGACCCAGTCCGCACAATTGCTACTATCAACTTTCAACTATGTTTTCTCTAGGAACATATCTAAATAGTAGAATTAAAGAGCGAGCTTACGACATAATTTGTATAGACCTTTTTGACTATGTTCATGATAATTAAGTTCATCTAATCACATTATTTGATGAACTCCCACTCAGATAGACATCCCTCTAGTCATCTAGGTCATACATGATCCGAGTCAACTAGGCCGTGTCCGATCATCACGTGAGACGGACTAGTCATCATCGGTGAACATCTTCATGTTGATCGTATCCAATATATGACTCATGTTCAACCTTTCGGTCTCTTGTGTTTCGAGGCCATGTCTGTACATGCTAGGCTCGTCAAGTGAACTTAAGTGTTTCGCGTGTGTAAATCTGGCTTACACCCGTTGTATGTGAACGTCAGAATCTATCACACCCGATCATCACGTGGTGCTTCGAAACAACAAACTTTCGCAATGGTGCACAGTTAGGGGAAACACTTTCTTGAAATTATTATGAGGGATCATCTTATTTACTACCGTCGTTCTAAGCAAATAAGATGCATAAACATGATAAACATCACATGCAATCAAAAAGTGACATGATATGGCCAATATCACTTTGCTCCTTTTGATCTCCATCTTCGGGGCTCCATGATCATCATCGTCACCGGCATGACACCATGATCTCCATCATCGTGTCTCCATGAAGTTGTCTCGCCAACTATTACTTCTACTGCTATGGCTAACGGTTTAGCAATGAAGTAAAGTAATTACATGGCATTATTCAGTGGCACGCAGGTCATGCAATAAATAAAGACAACTCCTATGGCTCCTGCCGGTTGTCTTACTCATCGACATGCAAGTCGTGATTCCTATTACAAGAATATGATCAATCTCATACATCACATATATTTCATTCATCACATCCTTCTTGGCCATATCACATCACACGGCATATGCTGCAAAAACAAGTTAGACATCCTCTAATTGTTGTTGCAAGTTTTTTTACGTGGCTGCTATAGGTTTCTAGCAAGAACGTTTCTTACCTACGCAAAAGCCACAACATGATATGCCAATTGCTATTTACCCTTCATAAGGACCCTTTTCATTGAATCCGATCCGACTAAAGTGGGAGAGACTGGCACCCGCTAGCCACCTTTATGCAACAAGTGCATGTCGGTCGGTGGAACCTGTCTCACGTAAGTGTACGTGTAAGGTCGGTCCGGGCCGCTTCATCCCACAATACCGTCGAAACAAGATAGGAAGAGTAACGGTAAGCATATTGAACAAAATCAACACCCACAACAATTTGTGTTCAACTCGTGCATAGAAACTACGCAAAAGACCTAGCTCATGATGCCACTTTAGGGGAACGTAGGAGAAATTCAAAATTTTCTACGCATCACCAAGATATATCTATGGAGATACTAGCAAAGAGAGAGAGGGGAGTGCATCTTCATACCCTTGAAGATCGTGATGCGGAAGCGTTACAAGAACGCGGTCGGTGGAGTCGTTCATGAAGCGATTCAGATCGCGGCCGAATCCGACCTAAGCACCGAAGAACGGTGCCTCCGCATTCAACACACGTGCAGCCCGGTGACGTCTCCCAGGCCTTGATCCAGCAAGGAGAGAGGGAGAGGTTGGGGAAGACTCCGTCCAGCAGCAGCACAACGGCGTGGTGGTGATGGAAGAGCGTGGCACTCTAGCAGGGCTTCGCCAAGCACTGCGAGAGACGAGGAGGGAGAGGGGTAGGCCTGCACCAAAAGAGATGGAAACTCATGTGCTTGGCAGCCCAAAAACCCCCACTATATATAGGGGAAGGGGAGAGGGTGCCGGCCGCCTCTAGGTCCATCTAGAGGGGAGAGGCGGCGGCCAGGAGGGGAGGCTTGCCCCCAAAGCAAGGTGGAGGTGCCCCCCTCCCCTAGGGTTTTCAACCCTAATCGCCTTGGGCCCTTGGGGAGGGGCGCACCAGCCCACTAGGGGCTGGTTCCCTCCCATGTTCATCCCATCAAGCCCCCCGGGGGAGGTGGCCCCACCCGGTGGACCTCCGGACACCTTTCGGTGGTCCTGGTACAATACCGATAACCCCCGCAACTACTCCGGTGACTGAAACTGGACTTCCCATATATAAATCTTTACCTCCGGACCATTCCGGAACTCCTCGTGACGTCCGGGATCTCATACGGAACTCTGAACAACATTCGGTAACCACATACAAACTTCCTTTGTAACCCTAGCATCATCGAACCTTAAGTGTGTAGACCCTACGGGTTCAGGAATCATGTAGACATGACCGAGATAGCTCTATGGCCAATAACCAACAGCAGGATCTGGATACCCATGTTGGCTCCCACATGTTCCACGATGATCTCATCAGATGAACCACGATGTCAAGGATTCAAGCAATCCCGTATGCAATTCCCTTTGTCAATCCGTATGTTACTTGCCCGAGATTCGATCGTCGGTATCCCAATACCTTGTTCAATCTCGTTAGCGGCAAGTCACTTTACTCGTTCCGTAATGCATGATCTCGTGACTAACTACTTAGTCACATTGAGCTCATTATGATGATGCATTACAGAGTGGGCCCAGAGATACCTCTCCGTCATACGGAGTGACAAATCCCAGTCTCGATTCATGCCAACCCAACAGACACTTTCGGAGATACCCGTAGTGCACCTTTATAGTCACCCAGTTACGTTGTGATGTTTGGTACGCCCAAAGCACTCCTACGGTATCCAGGAGTTACACAATCTCATGGTCTAAGGAAATGATACTTGACATTAGAAAAGCTTTAGCAAACGAACTACACGATCTTGTGCTATGCTTAGGATTGGGTCTTGTCCATCACATCATTCTCCTAATGATGTGATCCCGTTATCAATGACATCCAATGTCCATGGTCAGGAAACCATAACCATCTATTGATCAATGAGCTAGTCAACTAGAGGCTCACTAGGGACATGTTGTGGTCTATATATTCACACATGTATTACGGTTTCTAGTTAATACAATTATAGCATGAACAATAGACAATTTTCATGAACAAGGAAATATAATAATAACCATTTTATTATTGCCTCTAGGGCATATTTCCAACAAGGATGGCGTCATCGCCAGTGCCTTTGACAGCCGAAGACCAACTTTAGTCAGGATAACCTGTACTAGATGTCCCCCTTCAAAATGGCCGTTGTTGGCGCCCTTCCCGCTCAATATTTGGGAAGAGGACCAGGGCCTCTATAAATAGGACTAACCACCACATAGTAGGGGGCATCTGATCGAGTGCTCATTAGACCAAGGGGCGGTCGAACTCACCCAAGCAGTTCATCGCACGAGCCCAAGAACACCTCTCGCGAGGTTGTTCGTCCTTTGTACTGTTCATCACCAGCCCCTGAGGCAATCCACCACACCACACACTGGAGTAGGGTATTACACCACAGCGGTGGCCCGAACCAGTATAAATCTTGTGTCCCTCGTGTTGTTCATCATTCTAGCTTAGATTCTCACGAGGCGATCGGACGTGAATCGGTAGGGGGAAGATCTTCGTGCGCACCCCAGAGTTCGAACCTTAATGGTCGGCCAGAACCCAACATCCGACAGCCTCTGATGGTTGGAAAGTGTGCACCTAGTTTGAGTCGTCCAAGTTGGCCCAAGCTAGTTTTGTTCATCCCAACGCACGAGCAGGCAATGTAAAAAATGAGTAAAAATGTTTCAATTTGGATGGGCCAATAACATAGTGCAAGGCAGGCCCTATAGCAGGCTCGCGGAGCAAACGAGCGCCGCCCATATCGATCGACAGCAGGAAAAATCCCAATTCGTTTGCTCCAGCCTCCAGTCTGGTTTGCTCCTAACCTAGCCGCCACTGGACAGACCAACACAACACTTCCTCGCGCCCTCGTTGGAGAGCGGTCTCCAGGCTTCAAGCGAACGGAAGGACAAGAAGATGAAGATCCAACCCTAGGTGTTGCCTGCGTGGGAGGCAGCGGCGGTAGCACGGGCATGGCATCAAGCTTGCGCAAACCGACAGTTGCAGCTTGCAAGAGTAGCATGCGCAACGAGTAGGTACAGCACATCCCTGATTATATCTGATTCAACTAGTCAATTTCTGGCCAAGTTAAACCTGATGGTGTTGTAAAACCGCTTGTATGTAGGGAATCTATGAGAAATGAAACCAATTTCTTCTTATTTTATAACTCCCGCAATCAATACTGAACTGACTGAATTTGATGTATCTAATCAAGTTTCCGGTGCAAACATACAAGCTCATGTTGTTCTTGAGCCTGAATTGTTTAATGAACAGACTGCTAATGAAGGATTTGATGCAAACATTTTACATGCTCCTGGTGATGAACATATAGTGTCTAATGAGTGTCGGTGGGAAACGATTCCTACGGGATCACAAGAATCCCTACTACGGTTGCGGGGCGCTGGGTGGTGAGGAGAGCAGGATCAACAGTCAATATGGGCACGCGGGTCGTTTACCCAGGTTCGGTCCGCATAGATGCGTAATACCCTAGTCCTGCTTTGATGTGTGTATTTGTGTTCTTGAGGTTCTTGAACTAGCTACAATGGGCGTAACTTGTCCAAAAGACCGAATCCTACTCCTGGATGCCTCGGGCCTCCTTTTATAGGCAAGGGGATTGCCAAAGTGGCACACAGGAGGTGGCATCGGGTTATTATGATTAAGCCTATCCCTTTCCATTACGGGACATGGTGCATTTAGTGCGCCCCTGACATGTCCCCTCTAGTTTACCGCCGCTTCGCCAGGTCTCAACACGCGCCTGGGCCAGCGAGGCGGTGGTGCCATGTAGGCTGGCAGGCTGCTGAGGTGGTGCGGTGGCAGGGCCTTCACAAAGATTTTCATGCCACCACGTAGGCATGCGTTGAGTCGGCCGAGAAGCCTTGTGCCGACACGCAGGTGCCCGCCCAGCTGGTGGGCTGGCAGCTGCACGGGAGCGGTGGCAGGAACCTGGCGGGCCCGGTCCTGGCCGTGGCCTCACAGACGTTCTCGACAAGGGTCTTGCCGGGGCCCGGCAAGGGTCTTGCCGTGGCATTGCGGTCGTCCCCGACAAGGATCTTGTCGGGGGTCTTGTGGGTTTCCTCGGCGTGGATCTCGCCGAGGTTCGTCGTCTTCTACTCTTCTGATTTGAAGTGTTCCTTGTCTTCGCAAAGATCTGGATGCCGCCATGTAGGCGCCTCCCAAGCCTATGTTCCAACATGGTCGGTGACGCTGGAGAAGCTGGGGTCCAAGGGTGGCGTGCCCTGCTGGCGTCGGGTAGGCCGCTCCGGCAAGGGCCTTGCCGGGGCCGTGGGGGCTGCCCCGGCAAGGACCTTGCCGGGGGATTCCACTTCGCCTTCTAGCTCTTTATGCTTCTGTCTTGGCATTTTTTCGGCCGTCCCGTGGCTTTGATTTCCTATTTCTGCCCAGCTCAAGTGTGGTCGTGGGCGTGGCTCTGACTGCCTATGCACAAATAAGGGGTACAAAAGAGCGCCCCTACTTTGGTACACAGACAGGAGCCCCCGGGCCTGGCCCACACATAAGCGCGACACATTGTTGGGCTAGGCCCAGAATGGTGCGTGGGCAGGTGCGGCGGTTTTTACCGCGGTAACTTTCCGTCCGCTGCGCTTCCCCACGACTCGCGTTGAATGCGTGACGTGTGGGACACGCGCGCGGGTGGTCGAAGTATGCTTGTTGTCGGTGTTTTGGGAACGGGGGTCCCCAGACTTGCCTGTCTGCGGCCTGCGGCGCGGCTCAAGCAGAGGCCCAGTACGGCCCGTGTTCATCAACCCAAGCTCAAGACCCTCGCGAGGGGCCTAGCCTCGCGGGGCGGACAAGCAGGGCTTCCTCAAGGACGGCCTCACCAGGCAGGCTCGCGAGGAGGCGGAGAGATCAAGGCAGGGGTGCCTCGCGAGGTGCTCATGACGCAAGCCATGACGATCGAGACCAGGAGGGCGCCAGGCGGGCACCAGCCTGCGCAGTGTCCTCGTTTCCTCTTTGGTGCAAAGGGGGCAAGCGTAGGCGCGGAGTACCGAGGCATCAAGCAAAGATTACCATTTCGGTGCAAGGAGACCAAGACCAGCAGAGCGGCAGGATGGAGGTCACCGTGGAGCCCAAGACAGCGTCATCACCAGTGCCTTTGGCAGTCAAAGACCAACTTTAGTCAGGATAACTGTACTAGATGTTCCCCTTCAAAATGGCCGTTGTTAGCTCCCTTCCCGCTCAATATTTGGGAAGAGGACCAGGCCCCCTATAAATAGGGACAGCCACTACCACAGTAGGAGGATCATCTCATCCAGGGCATCTGGGATCGAATCCTTCCCTAGCAGAACACTGCACCAGCTCAAGAACGCCTCTCGCAAGGCTGTTCTTCGTCTGTATTTTTCATCATTAGCCCCTGAGGCAATCCACCACTCCACAAAACTAGAGTAGGATATTACACCACAACGGTGGCCCGAACTAGTATAAACCTTGTGTCCCTTGTGTTGATCGTGTAGCTTAGATTCACGGCGAGACATTGGGACGTGGATCGGTAGGGGGAAGATCTTCGCGTGCACCCCAGAGTTTGAATCTCTAGGGTTTTGCCGGAACCTGGCATCTGACATTTGGCGCGAGGTAGGGGTGCGCCGGAATCTTTCTTCTGATGTTCCGCGTTCGATCGTTCGTCGCATCCATGGCTGACACTCGCCGAGCGCCGGGCTGCTCTCGCCGCCCGCGTCGCCCAGACGCCTCCCGTCGGTGGGCCTCCCCGTCATTCTCCATCGCCTGCCGCCAACGCCGCCACCGGCCCGGCGGGGAACGAGCAGCAGGCGTCGTCGCTGCATCCCTCGGTGCAGCGGGAAGGCCGCACCGCCACCCCATCGATGACTCCAGCTGGTTCATCATCGCACGCTCGTCGCGCTCCCACGGACGCTCAGGCCGCGTTGCTCCTGGCACATGAGCTCCTTCACTACCGCCCCGTCGATGACCTCTACGAGGAGTGGCTCGCTCACGTCATTGAGCTCGTCAGAGCCGCAGGGGGATCCCCTGCGTCGTCCCTCTTGCTGCCTCGCCCTTCGTCCTGCATGGGTGATGCAGCTCAGGAGGTGCCTCCGCCATCTCCTCCCCAAGAAGGTGCCCTGGCCCCAAGGCGCACGGCCCCTGGATGAGACACACCGTGTCCAGTGCCCGCACGACAAGAAGGAAGCTGCCAAGAAATCCCTCGTCCCCAAGAAGGCGCTCGAGTGATCCCCGCTCCAGCATGTCAAGATCGCATCCCTGCGCCAGCACGTCAAGACCCCGCGCTGCCCGTGGCGGCGGTGCGCGAGAATCCCCAGTTGCAAGCCCTGCGTCTGCAAAGGGCACCGGTGGCCACTACAGGCTGTCGCGCCTTCACCATCGGGCTATGCAGTGTTGCCTGGCCGGGCAAGTTCAAGCCGGATCTGCCTCCTTGCTACGACGACACTGCCGACCCCACAGAGTTCCTGCAGCTCTACGAGCTGGGCATCGAAGCGGCCAACAGAGACGAAATGGTCATGGCGAATTGGTTTCCCATGGTGCTCAAAGATGGTGCCCGCACCTGGCTCCTGAACCTGCCTCCCGGCACAATCTCCTCATGGGACGAGATGCGCACCCGCTTCATCGCCAACTTCCAGGGCACTCGCGACCGTCCTCCTGTCATGGGTGACCTGCACCACATCAAGCAGCAACCTGGAGAGACCTTGCAGAATTATATCCAGCGCTTCAATAGCGCTCGCCTCAAGATTCCCAAGGTGACCGAGGAGGCCATCTATCACGCCCAATATGCGATACTATCCTAAAGAGACTCGAAGGTCCCACTAAGGATAGAACCGCATATTGAAACGCTTTTGCAAGGCGGATATCATTACATCAACATTACATAATAGATGGGGATAGAAATATAAGGCATACAATGCCACATGAATACAACAATACAACATACAAGAACAACATCCGACTACGGATGAATCATAAACAGAAACTCAAACAATATCCACCCTGCTAGCCGAGGCTGCCGACCTGGAACCTATCCCCTAATCGAAGAAGAAGCAGAAGAAGAACTCAACGCAAGCAAGCATCGCTCTTGCGTCATGATCAACGGATAAACCTGTACCTGCAACTGTAATCTGTGAGCCACGAGGACTCAGCAATCCCATTACCATGGGTATCAAGACTAGCAAAGCTTAAAGGGAAAGGAAGGGGTAAAGTGGTGAGGCTGTAGCAGCGACTAAGCAATGTATGGTGGCTAACATACGCAAATGAGAGTGAGAAGAGAAGAAGCAGAACGGTCGTCAACTAGTAATGCTCAAGAGGTGATCCTGAACACCTACTTACGTCAAACATAACCCAGAAACCGTATTCACTTCCCGGACTCCGCCGAGAAGAGACCATCATGGCTACACACACGGTTGATGCGTTTTAATTCGGATCTGGTGTCAAGTTATCTACAACCGAACATTAACAAATTCCCATCTGCCAATAACCGTAGGCACGGCTTTCGAAAGATTATACCCTGCAGGGGTGTCCCAACTTAGCCCATGATAAGCTCTCGCGATCAACGAAGGAATATACCTTCTCCCAGGAAGACCCGATCAGACTCGGAATCCCGGTTTACAAGACATTTCGACAATGGTAAAACAAGACCAGCAAAACCTCCCGCTGTGCCGACAAATCGGCACATATCTCGTTCTCAGGGCACACCGGATGAGCCAGATGTCGGGTTGGCATAGACCCTGGTTGCCCAGGAGGTGCCGGACATCGCTCAGGTTGGACCAACACTCACAACGAGCACTGGCCCGGGTGGGATAAAATAAAGATGACCCTCGAGAGCGCGACTCCCAAGGGAAAAAGGGCTAGGTGAGGCAAATGGTAAAAGTCAATGTTGGGCATTGCTGGAGGAGTTTTATTCAAAGCGAACTGTCAAGGGGGTCCCATAAATCACTCGACCGCGTAAGGAACGCAAAATCTGGGAACATAACACCGGTATAACGAAAACTAGGGCGGCAAGAGTGGAACAAAACACCAGGCATAAGGACGAGTCTTCCACCCTTTACCAAATATATAGATGCATTAATAATATAAGAGATATTGTGATATCCCAACAAAATCCTGTTCACCATGGAGCAATCTTCAACTTCACCTGCAACTAGCAACGCTATAAGAGGGCTGAGCAAAGCGGTAACATAGCCAAACAGTGGTTTGCATAGGAAAGGTGTCATAGGTTAGAGGTTCATGGCAATATGGGAGGCTTGATGAGCAAAAGATAGGTAACGCAGCATGGCGAAAGAACGAAGCAACTAGCATAGCAATGATAGTAGTGAGATCCAGGGTAGCGGTCATCTTGCCTGAAATCCCACAAGGAAGAAGAACGAGTCCATGAAGAAGACGAACGGATGAAGCCATGAAGACGAACCACACGTAGACGAACACATCCTCACGATCGCAACGAAACGGGAACTATCGAAAAGAAGCACGTAACATAGTAAACACACCACACATGAACAAGACATGATGCACAACAAGCGTGATGCATGACAAAGCTACATGAAGCTACTCATGGCAAGGGATGATGCAAAGAAGAGAAACACATCAAGGCAAGTTTAAATGAGGCCGGGAACAACATATAATGATTCCGGTAAGTCCTCATATGCAAATTTCAAAATTGGTCCAGATCTGAATAAACCTTATGTTCAAGTTGTTAAACAGCAAGTTAAAGAGCACCAAGATGAGCTCAACTAAAAATGATGCAATGGAATGAAATGATCTACTCGTCGAGATGAACAATTTGACATATTACACGCACAAAATGGAGCTACGGATGCAGAGATATAGCAGGTCAAACATGGCATGATTATCCAATAATTTTAGGACTTAGGCGTTTTCGGGGTCAACCTCGGGAAAACTGGATCTGGCGCGGAACCCGAGGTTCGCCGGAGAGCCGCCGGGGTTGGGGAGGAAGGCCGCCGGGGAGGTCGAGGAGGAGGCCGGACGGAGCGGATCCGGCGCGGAGGAGGCCGGAGAGGCCGGGGACGACGGCGCGGGACCGAGGCGAGCGCCGGTCCGGCGGAGCCGCGGCGGGGCAGCG